>NC_079390.1:4011603-4219103 GCF_029220125.1 Pseudoliparis swirei
CTGCAAACCAAACAATTATTTGAATAATGTTGGTGTAATAAATAAAACAAGGACAATGAGCTTTTTTTTG
The DNA here is from genome assembly GCF_029220125.1 of Pseudoliparis swirei. NCBI lineage: Eukaryota > Metazoa > Chordata > Actinopteri > Perciformes > Liparidae > Pseudoliparis > Pseudoliparis swirei. The sequence continues at coordinate 4,011,674 of NC_079390.1, forward strand.
TTTGTAAATGTTATGTTATAATATATGTTACTGGTTAAGAGTAATAAAGATGAAATCTTCTTTTTTCAGTTAGTTTAGAAAAAAGAAAAAAAAAGGGATTTGAATACATGGATGATGCATGCACAACAAAAAAAATCATAAGAATAATAATACAACAATACAACAACAGACTGCAACTCTTGAACTCAAAAAAATAAAAAAAGAACAATAGTTGGTACTTTTTTAGTAATTTTAATTTAGGTCTCTAAATTTGCATTTGGGCCCATTGAGCACCATCTGTGCCATTTGACTTTTTCTTTTGTACCAAACCATTTAACCATTTTTTTACTTTACTTGTACTTTACAATACATGCAAATACATCATTACATGGTATTTAAACAAACAATCAAAAAAAAAAAAAACGAAAAAACACGCAAAAAAAAGGTGCGCTGTGTGCCGTAAAGTGCTTGAAATGTTTTTTGGATCTGTCACAGCGCAGCTGTTGCGCGCAGATATCGCCGGGGAAGGGCGGCAAAAAAATTTGAATCACGTCATTTGATAGAATAAGAAGGTATTGGGAAAGAAGTGGAAGAAGAGAAGACAGCAGGACATGCGAAGCGAAGAGAGAAAGGCGTCGCCATATTTGTTTTGAAAATGAAATCCGATTGATTTTCTGAAATGACTGACTATGACTTCCCCCAAAACCGCCCACAAGTAAAAGGGACACACACAAGGAAGCCATGCCAGCTGGAATGCAGGGAAGAGAAATGTTTTTTTCTTCTTCTCAAGAACATGTTTCAAAATGATTTGCTGAATGAATGTGTTGATGAACCTTAATATGAAGATATTAATATAGCTGATACTTGGCTTATATCTCCGTGATACTTTGGTGTAGAAAGATGTGTGTGTGAAGTCCTCTTGCTTTTGAAGTCCTCTTGCTTTTGAACATACTCTCTTACTACATGTCGAAAGCTACGATGTGGCTGAGTGGGAAACGTATGAATGATTATGATATTTGAAATTTTTTTTTTTATGGTGTTTGGTTTGTGTTTGTGTTGGTCACTGAGTTGTGTTTAAATGGCTCACTGATACTACTTGTTGTAAACATCAATATATTTTAATTTGTATATTATTATATATAAGACAGTAGACAACAAAAAATCAAATATCAAATCTGCCCCACAAAACAAGTAGTTAAAACCCCTTTTGTATTAATAGTACTTTAGTTTGAAGACAATCCGAATTTGATGCAGCTCATGGCATGCTCTCCACCCAGCAGCGACACCCCTGCATCTCTCAGCCTCAAGGTGTGTCGTTCTCTGCATCAAAGTGGTGAGGCTGACCCCTGCTGGCCAGATGTGATCATTACACCTGTCGACACCAAGGTGGGTGAAGCGTGTGCCTCCAAAGTATGCAGGATACATTGATATGACACAAACCACGCAAGCATAATTCTAATCACTTTTTAGGAATGATAATCTCCACAAATATAAGTTAAATTAGCCACCCAAGCACAGTTATGACATTAAAAACAAATATATCAGTGAAGTGGTTCTACAGGATAATAAGGTCCTGAGCGAGTCTGAAAAAAACTTCTCACATCTCGCACTGTGAATATTCTCTTATGAGCTCATATGTCAGGATCAAGTTTGACACATTGAGTGTGTCTACTTTGTTCTTGTAGTTCCGTTGTGCCCCCTGAAAGCACATTGAAAGAACATTGTGTTTTAATTTATTATCAGGCCCCAGCCGAGGGAACACTTGGTGCCTGCTGGCAGATTCTTTTTTATATTCTTCAGCTGATTCATTTCATTAGAGTTATGATTTTCATCTGTCAGATGTTTGTGGCTCTGTGATGTTTGTGCTGTTACATTATGTTACAGTCTAACAAGAGAGACACAATATCCACATTTGAGTGTGTATATGGGCTTATCTCCAGTAAACAAACAAACACGGCACAATCATGTTGTGTACTATATGCCTTCACTTGAACAGGACTTAGCATACCGATTTTCTTTCTTTTTACAGCGATGGTTGACATCTTGTGTCATGATTAAGCCTAATCTGATTCCAGATTTAGTCGAATATTTAGACAGATTTACGTTTTTATCTGGAGTGCTATCCACAGTGAGCTGGTGGGGCATTGAACCTGTTTGTAGATACATAACAAACCACTTGTTTCTTTTCACACAGCTACCATCTCTTTCATATACTTCTGATTCGTTTTTTTATCAATGGACCTTTTCATGATTAATCTAGTTTCTATTAAAACGTGTGTATTTAATAAATGAGTGGTAATACATGGTATTTATTCAGAATTTAGTTAAATGACGCAATATACGATTTGGTTATTAAGTTTACGTGTGTAAGAGTACCATAATAAACACATCTGATGTTAAGAAAGAGTTGGAAGTAGGTTCATCTGGTTTTAGATATTTTTTGACTGAGGTATGTGCACCTGAGTTAACTGGATATGATGACTTCAGTCTTAGTTTTGGTTTTACTCATGCTGTGATCTAAAAAAAAAAGTTAAAATCTCAACGAGGTTTTTCCTGGTTAAAACATTAAAATAAATAAATAAATAAACAAATAAATAAAGATATATGTTTATATATAAATAAATAAACAAATAAATAAATAAATAATCAAGACATCTGAAGGGTTTTACGAGGACATCATTGTCACGGTCTAATTCACTAATCTTCAATACACCATTGATTCATAATGTAGCCACAGACTATAAAGTGGCCTATTCGTGGATCACAGGAACGTCCCGAGGGCGTCGTGCACGTGCACGGCTCGTATCGGTGACTGCGCTCCTGTCACCGTGAACGCGCACGTCCGCGCGTCGCCGCCTCTTTGCCTGTCTGCTGTTGCTGGCAGTCGGTCGGTCGGTCAGCAGCGGTACAGACATGGCCGTCCTCAGCAAAATACCGCACAACTGCTACGAGATCGGTCACACCTGGGACCCGTCGTGTGTGCAGTCCGCTGTGGACGTAGCCAGGAGTGCAATGGAGGTCTCCTTCAAAATATACGCCCCTCTTTACCTGGTAAATGTGGCCGTTTGACCCGACATCTTTGAACTTGTAGCTAGCTGATTAACACAGGTTATGCGACTCTGAAGCTAAAGTTAGCTCGCTAATCAAGTTAGCACAACTGGCAGTTGGTAAATTCCGAGATAACGTCGTAAAGATAAATAACTGACGTGTCGCTAGTTTTATATCGGGGACAAAAGTCCACATCTCGGTGAAAGAGGTACTTTCGATACTTTCACGTTGCCCTATAAAACACGACGGGACACTAAAACTATCGAGCGAATATATATTTTAGTCAACTAACACCAGTTTTTTAATGTGGCACACTGTGAGCATTCATTATTATTATTATTATTATTGTAGCTCCAACTGGGTCGTTTCACACAGTATTGCACAACAGTCACGTGACCCGTGAAATTATTTTGGTCGGCCAAATGTGAAGACTTTTTTTTTAATAAACTTAACTCCGTGTGACGTCATTGCAGATAGCAGCCATTCTCAGGAGAAGGAAGAAGGATTACTACATTAAAAGGCTTCTCCCGGAGATCTTTTGGTCTACCTCTTTCCTCACCGCCAATGGAGGTCTCTACATTGTTTTCTTTTGCATCCTCAGGTTAGTAACCTTTTACACTGTGCACACACACTTAGTTCAGGCTCAGTTACGATTAAAGTGCACACTGAGTCGGTCAGTGTTGAAATGTGTATTGATTGTTATCTCACGGTCTGCTGCTGTTGTTGTCAGAGTTGCTTTATATGGAGTTTTCTTGGAAAAAGAAGATAAGATAAGGTGTTATTGATCCCCAGAGAGGAAAGTTAGGTATTGCAGAAAAGTTATATATGGTCAGTGCCTCTCACCTAAAAAAAGTAGTGCATTTTCTGTAAGAACAAAGTACTGCACATATAAAAAAAAATGTAAAGACTACACAGTATTTACGTACATTTTAAACATTGAGATTATAGTTCCCCAAAACATTGCTTCTTTAAAAAAAATATATGCATATGAGTCCAATTTCCAGTAAAATATAAATCAAAATAACACTATATTTCTAACTCCAGGAAATTGTTGGGAGGGTTCAACTCCTGGTCGGCCGGGTTTGGCTCGGCACTGCCTGCCTCCTATATTGCCATCCTCCTGGAGCGCAAGAGCAGGTGACATTCCAGTCTGTTTATTCTCATGAGATGTTTCAACTCTGAAAGTCTTTTTATATACACATTTGCAAAGTAGAACATAAGGCACTTTTTTTTTTTGGGACCTATTTAAGTTGTTTTCATCAAGTATCAGGTGTGGATCAGATGTGATTATTAATAATCTATATGCGTCTCCTTTCTTCTCCCCCTGTCAGGAGAGGCCTGCTGACAATATACATGACAAATCTTGTAAGCTGCTTTGTTCATTTCAGCATGATTTGTTATCCGTAAAGAGATGTAAATGCTTTTTGTTTCCACACAATGTATACGTGACAGTGTCCTCTGGTTGTCAGGCCACTGAGACTTTGTTCCGCATGGCCGTGACGCGAGGCATCGTCAAACCCGTCAGACACGGCGAGGTAAGATGACACGGAGGCGTGAGGGAGCGAAGTCATAATCCAACGCATAATTATTTATTTTTTTCTGCTGCTTTTCTGTTTTATTTCACAAATTGCCAATCTCCAATTGGCCGATGCTTATTTTGCACCTGTTGCCCCTTTTTCTGTGTTCCATTAGGTGCTCCTGTTCTGCGTAACGGCATCGCTCTTCATGTACTTCTTCAGGTTAGAGCTGCACAGTGGGCAGATTTCTACAGTACAACTTTTTCTTTTTTTTCCTCCTTCTTTATATATATATTAATTTTGATTTGACAAATTCACATGACATGACTTTAAGGATAAAATGCAAAAGGAAAGGGGAAATAAAAGGATGAAGAACAACAACAAATAGATGCAAAATAATTTGAAAAACCACAGCAAATAACACATTCGCACATCACCAGTCTAACATAAGTACATATTTACGGTTACATCATCAAATCAAGTCAGCATCGGTACCAGTGTTTTTAATCTGGCAGGGCAAAGTCCATCCCAGAGGGGTCCACCATGTCTAACACCGTTTTTCCATATTATGACAAATCCCTTGACATTGTCATGGAGGGTGTGGGTCAACTTCCCAAATCCCCTTGTTACAGTACAATTTATAATCGTTGGCCAAGGGGTCAGAAATGAAAATGATGTCTGAGTGAACGTTCGAGTGTGAGTTAAATTGGGTGTGTTCTCTGCTGCAGGTCTAAAGATGGCCTCAAAGGCTTTGCATTCTCCGCATTGAAGTAAGTCGTCCCTTCTCCTGGATTTAGATCGACTGATGGTGTTTCGGCGAAGCTGACGGAGGCGGTGTGCTTTCCCCGTGACAGGTTCATCATTGGGAAAGAAGAGATTCCAACTCACGCTGTCGCGGGACAACCGATCTGCGCGAGGTCCATCGAGAGGGGCGCCGCGGCCGGAGAGCCCGAGGCTTCACAGCCGTCGGGAGAAACGCCCACGAGCAAAACTCTGGTGGCCCGCATCAGGGAACTGCTGCGCTCCATGTAGGAGAACACACACACACACACACACAGATGTGTACTTCTGGGCCGAGTGTTGACTTTCTTTTTCTTTCAGATGCAAAAAGGGTCCGAGGCACAGATGCTGCAAGCATTACCAAGACAACTGCATTACCTACTGTGTCAAAGTAAGACACCTTTGATATTGATACTGAAAATGTACAAAAAAAATCTAATTATAATGCTAACGGGATATTAAACATGTTTTCTTTTCGTTCCCTGTCCAGGGTTTTGTCAGGATGTTCAGTGTCGGCTACCTGATCCAGTGTTGTCTTAAAGTGCCTTCAGCGTTCAGGTACATGTTCACTAAACCCTCGCGGCTGCCCTCCCTCTTCTACAACAAGGACAACTTCCAGCTAGGAGCCTTTCTAGGATCTTTCGTCAGTATCTATAAGGTACACGCCGTTTTCTTTCTTTTTGGCAGTATGTTAACGAACATCTCCCAAGTTCTTCCTGCCGAAGGGTCTCCTGTGTTCTCATGCGAGTATCATCCCGTGAACGTCTGTCTCTCTTTCACTCAGGGAACAAGCTGCTTGCTGCGCTGGCTGCGCAACATTGACGATGAGCTCCATGCACTGATTGCCGGTGAGACGTGTGTGTGAGACGTGTGTGAGACATGTGTGAGACATGTGTGAGACGTGTGAGACGTGTGTGAGACGTGTGTGAGACGTGTGAGACGTGTGTGAGACGTGTGTGAGACGTGTGTGAGAGACGTGTGTGTGAGACGTGTGTGAGAGACGTGTGTGTGAGACGTGTGTGAGACGTGTGAGACGTGTGTGAGACGTGTGAGACGTGTGTGAGACGTGTGTGAGACATGTGTGAGACGTGTGTGAGACGTGTGTGAGACGTGTGTGAGACGTGTGTGAGACGTGTGTGAGACGTGTGTGAGACGTGTGTGAGACGTGTGTGAGACGTGTGTGAGACGTGTGTGAGACGTGTGTGAGACGTGTGTGAGACGTGTGTGAGACGTGTGTGAGACATGTGTGAGACATGTGTGAGACGTGTGTGAGACGTGTGTGAGACGTGTGTGAGACGTGTGTGAGACGTGTGTGAGACGTGTGTGAGACGTGTGTGTGAGACGTGTGTGTGAGACGTGTGTGAGACGTGTGTGTGAGGCGTGTGTGTGAGACATGTGTGAGACGTGTGTGAGGCGTGTGTGTGTGAGACGTGTGTGTGAGACGTGTGTGTGAGACGTGTGTGTGAGACGTGTGTGAGACGTGTGTGAGACGTGTGTGAGACATGTGTGAGACGTGTGTGAGACGTGTGAGACGTGTGTGAGACATGTGTGAGACATGTGTGAGACGTGTGTGTGAGACATGTGTGTGAGACGTGTGAGTCGTGTGTGAGACGTGTGTGAGACGTGTGTGAGAGACGTGTGTGTGAGACGTGTGTGAGAGACGTGTGTGAGAGACGTGTGTGAGAGACGTGTGTGAGACGTGTGTGTGACGTGTGTGTGAGACGTGTGAGAGACGTGTGTGTGACGTGTGTGTGAGGTGTGTGTGTGAGACGTGTGTGTGTGTGACGTGTGTGTGAGGCGTGTGTGTGAGACGTGTGTGTGTGAGACGTGTGTGTGAGGCGTGTGTGTGAGACGTGTGTGTGTGGTGACCAAACAATTATGGAATTACTATTTATTAAAGAATATATCACAGGCCTTTGTCACGTGGTTATATAATATGCATTTCACTTCTTCTTCTTCAGATTTTGCCTCGCTCTTTTTGTTTCCCCCATACACGTGTTTGCTTCCCTTTTTTTAATCTGTTTGTCTCTTTTCTGTCTTTCCAGGCTTCCTGGCTGGTATGTCCATGTTCTTCTACAAAAGCACGGCAATATCCATGTATCTCTTCGCTAAGCTGGTGGAGGTAAATAAACGTCTCAGAAACACTTCAAACGGTACAAAAAAAAGGCCGTCTGGGAAAATAATCACACCGACATTAATCTCTCATCTCAAGCAGAGCAAAAACATATTTACTGAATATCATAAAAAGCAAAATTCCTCTTTTCATATAATAAACAAACACATTTTCATCAAACATCCAGTCCCGGTGTGTACGAGTCTGTTCAAATACAAGAACAACAATAACAGAAGATAGACTTGCATGTTCGTAACGCGCTACGATACCATCTGCTCATCTGAAATGTGTCCGTTTCCCCCAGTTCATCATTAAACTGTCGTAATCTCTGTCTTCAGACCATGTACTTCAAGGGCATTGAGGCCGGGCGGTTCCCTTACTTTCCTCATGCGGACACGGTCCTGTACACCATCTCCACCGCCATCTGTTTCCAAGCTGTAAGCAACGCATACACACGCATTGTCATGCTTCATACGCGGGATTATTGTCTGCCTAGTAACGACATCACGCGTGACTCGTTCCACAGGCTGTGATGGAGGTGCAGAACCTCAGGCCGTCATACTGGAAGTTCCTGCTGCGCTTAACGAAGGGCAGGTACGAACGCGTGCCGTGGACGCTGTCCAACTGTCCTGCTACGGGACAATTCTACACCTTTTTTTATTTTTTTATATATATATGTGGATTGACAATCGGCGTTAATGATAAATGCCGTCCATTGAAGCGCCTACATGTACCAGGATGCATTGTGGGCGAGCTACCAGCCACAACATGGTGGAGCTGAGTTGCATCATTCATTCATTGTCACACAAACGCAGGCTCTCAAATTCACTGTTTTTACAACAATATGAAATAGATGGAGGAGAGGGAACTATGACCACTTCAACTTCCAAGAGCTTGCTCCAAGCAGCTTGTAATATGTCATTAAAACTGCAAATGCCACAATCTTAAAAAAAAAAAATGTTACCCATTTAATTTAAATTGTGTGTTTTTATTTAAATAATCGCTCAGGATGATGATAACAAAGTAAATGTTTCACATTTGGTATTTATACTGACTTTGGGTGTGTTTGTCAGGATATTTTTGGGAATGTGGTTAGACAAAAAAATCTGGCTGCTTGTACTCCAGCTGTGCCGATATAGCTCACCGCCACCCGATCCGTGACTCAAAACCACAACACAATTTGATTCTTGTAATCACAATCGTTTTTTCATACTTTTATACAATGAGATATGGTTCAAATTCTGCAAGTTCTCCCCAAATTCTGCCTTTTTAACAGTCAATACAGTCCAACCGTGTCGCGCTAATCTGCAAGTAAGCGTTGCGTCTTTCATAACCACACGGACCATTTTTCCGTTTTCCCCTCCCTAGGTTTGCCCTGATGAACCGACAGGTGCTCGACGCGTTCGGGACTCAAGCCTCGCGGGACTTTAAAGGCTTCGCCCTCAAACTGGACCCCCGCTACACCACGGCGCTTCCACCCGGAGCCGACGTCCCGCTCGGTTGAGTCGGTGAACCCCTGAGCGGGAGAGGGCCTGTCGGGGTTTTACTTCGACGGGAAATGGGACGGGCCGTTATTTCTGAGTGAACTTGGGGATTTTTTTTTCCTGACGGCTCGGAAGAGGTGGTGTTACGAGATGGGAGGAGCTCCGCGGGATGTCGAGCCTCAGCAGGGCGTCATGGGTTTCAATAGCGGTGCTGAACAAGCACATTTACTGGCCCTGGCTTGTATGCAATCCGGTAACTGATCAAATGAATATCATGCATAGAGAAGTATTTATTATAAATAACTCGTTATTATTTATACTTATTATATTGTGTCCGAAATTTCCCATTTTCTTTTGGCAGGGTGACATTACCTGGTGTGTAAGATATAGAAGGTAGTAATAAGGTCAAAAACCTTATTGTTATTTAGAAGGTTGCTCTGACAACGGGGTCGAAACTCACTCATCCTTTTTTGATTATTATTTGGAACCGTTAAAAACCCGATTTTGACTGACTTAATAAGAGGAATAATTTAGGCTCATAACTCCTTGATGCTTTCTGAATGTGAACTATTTAAATTGGTGTAAGTGATGATCAAATCTTGTATTCCACGGCAGACGATGGGAGATGTCTTTCCATCGCGATCTGTGACGTGAAACCATTTCTAACGCGTGACTCAAATTGATTGTGTTTTTAAATGCAAGTTTTTACCAAACCTCATGATAGTGGTTTATTTTTGTATAACTACACTTGACCATAATGACTGCAATCACGTGAGAGTCACCTTTTTATAGGGGATGTGGTCAAGGAAGCAGAAAGAACCGCGGTGAATATGGACGCCACGTCGGTGGAGAAGATGGTGAAGCGTTACCAAAATGTTTTGGTAATTTGTCGGTTTCTAAGACTAATTTAGTGATGAAAATACCAATAATTTGACTTTGAAGACACATAAATCCAGTGTAAATATTGCTAAGTAAACATTTGTAAATCACAGACTGTTCATTACAAGAAACCAGGTTGTTGGGGGAAATCATGTGAAGGCAGGAAATTAGAATATGTTTACTACATATGCTGCAAATCACTTGTATAATATATATATATGTTTATTAAAAAAATCTAATCTGAAACATGAGATCATATATTAAGCTATCGGGCTTGAAGAAATGTTGATTTTTTTCCATACTGTGTGCATATGTCTACATTCTTACTAGTATGCTTTGCACACTAACTCATTTTAGACATCATTATTGTCGTCCGTCTTAAATTATTTTAGATTTACATGAATGCACAGCTATAAGTGATCTTTCCATTACTGCTGTCACTGGGATACGGCCCGAGAACTCTGAGTTTGGGTCATTATTGTAACTCACTGGGTTTACAGTAAAATACACATGTGCTGCCTTTTTTAATAAAAACACAGTTTCAATATCACAAGAACAGTTGAGAGCAGAGAATAAACAGATTAATAGCAATGCAAATAGACTAAATACCACACAATATATTTTATGGAGTTATTGCATATTACATTTCATTTTCTGGAGGTGTTTGAGGATCAAAAATACATCTATAAAGCTGAATATTCAATATTTACTAATTCAGGCAAAACATGAAATCAAATGAATTCTCTGGTTCATGTGAGCTCATAGAATATAGAAAGATAATGTCCGCTGTTTGCATTTTAATTAAGATTACTTATTAGTTTACCGGTGAGTTTGAGGCCACATTGGATCGTTTCCTGAAGACAATAAAGAATATCTGCAAATAAAAAGCAAAGCTAAATCCCCGTTTGTTATTAATATTGTTGCTGAGAGATGATATCCACCCCAAAAAATACAAGTTCTGAATATTTCACATTCTCTGAAAAGTTTGCATTACAACTTTTACTTGGTGATACGTGGTGTGACTAATTCTCCAGTTAATGACATCATGGGAACAGTTTATATAAAAGTGCTGTGCTCATCGCAAATGAAACTATTGCATTGCACACCATTCATCATGACATAATTACAGATGTGAAATGATTAAACTAGAGGTTTTTGCATCTTTTTGTGCACATCTCATGTGCGTGGTAGTTTATTTGAAAAGACGGTTTTAGCTTCTTATTCCTTTCTTTAAACCAACCTGCAGCTTTAGACACCTGAGCTCCATAACACGAGGCCGTGCTTGTTCAGTGTCTAGAGGTGTTCAATAGTAGTGTGCTGTTAACGCAATTTATTGCACAGAATTATATTTCAATTCTCGGCAAATGTTTTCTTTTTACTTGTGCGACAAGAGTGTATATTAAAAATATTTTTCAATCCAACTGCAGGAGTTTTTTTTGTTTTTTTGTGCTGAGTCAGATCTCGATGAAGATCGTTACGAGAGAGCGAACCTTTCTCCGGCTTTGTAAAATGTCAAAGTCATCCGGCCTCACCAGATCATGACGTCTAACGAAAATGCCGAAGGTTACCGCCGACTCTTTTCTTCACTTTGAGGGGGTCGGGCTAGAAGATAACTTCATCTAATGCTAAAAATCAAACATTTTCCAGAGCAGGACAAGATGTTAACGACAAAGCTTTCATGAGTTCCACAATATCATTACCTTCGCATTGAAAATGCGGAAGGTTATGTTTTGATCGCCGTGTATTTATTTGTATGCGTGCGTGCGTGTTATTCGCATAAGTCAAAAATTATTAAACCGAATCGCATGAAATTTGGTGGGATGATTGATTATTATCCGGGGACCATTTGATTAGATTTTGGGATCGATCGGGTCAAAGGTCAAGGTCAAGGTCATGAAAAGGTCAAAATCTTATTTTTACCATAGCGCGGTAAATTTTTATCCAATTGGCATGCAACCAATGCCAAAATGTTTATAATTCAATGCCCAATCTTGTGATATGTGAAGGTATGCGCTCTACCGAGTGCCCGTTCTAGTTCCTTGTGATTTTGTAAACCTTAAACCTTGCCAACACCTAACCATGAAGGTTGTTCTGTTTATAGTGGTCACATGTCAACTTTGTACACAAGCTATATACATAATTAGTTTCCACGTGTGAGGTCCAAAGATGTAACATCCCAATATTTCTATAGACTCCTGACTTTTCCTCTAGTGCCACATTTGTAACTAATTGATTTACAGTATTGATAGCAACACAATATGTAAATAGCTGAATAAATTATGTGTAAAATTAGCTAATATTTCATAATTAGTCAGTCACAGTTTGAGTTAGCTGCCTTGTTGACATATTTCAGTCTAAAGTTGTGTGACAACATGTTCTGTTCAGGCCTCCCTTTCCAAGCATGTTCATGCCTTTACAAACATAGATAATGTATGATTAACATTGGGCTTGGCTGGTGGTGCCTCCATTGCATACTTTTGAGATTGTTGTCCTGTAAGAGAGAGACAGAGGAGGAAAAAGACAGAGGAGAAAGGGAAATTGCCTCTGGAAAAAAAAGGTGTAGTCTTTGTTCCCCCGACTTAAATTATGGAACGTCATTATTTGTGATTATAAATAGTGTTTACATCACTAGTTTATCCTCTTGCATCGCTGATCCTCCACCATATGCACCCAGCCAATATCCCTTGGTCCTCCTCACCCTGCAGCACATGCAGCATCACCGCAGTACGACCACATATAATAATGCTATTTATTACATCGTCGGGATTACTTACGGTATACTCATTTAGGATTCCTTTCATCATATTTTGTTACACATATACAGTTGTGGTGTGTCTTATCCCGTATTGTTTGATATTGTTTTATGTCCGTTATGGTCTGTCAAGGGACTACAAAAGCAAATTAGCTGTATAGCTACAATCTGGTCCAGAGCATCAAATGGTGACATTTATGTTTGAACTGAAAAGTGTCCCTTTTACATAATCTAATAGTCTTAATTTAAACATAACCCGTTATGTTTTCAATCTCACGAAAGGTAAATTTAGCAGAACTGCAGCATCACTGGTGCTCCAGCACGAGCTCTAATATAATATAAACAGGTGTTATTCAATAGATTCACAAAGCCTAAAATAACTTGGGGATGCATTCAACGGAGACGGCGACAGTGCAGCATGTACTTGTGTCATGGAGGAGTTATGGGGAAGAAAGAAGAAGTGATGGACAATTGGATTAACAGAAATATCAGCAAGGAATATGTTAGAGTGCATAAGTAAAGGAAAAATAATAGTAAAGCTGTTTGACTTCTTGAGAGACACTGGTTTAAGGATCTCGTATTGTCGACAGTAAAGGTCTAGATCCAGTAGGAGGCAGCAATGCAGCATAGCGGATGCCGGCTGCCGTAAAGCGTCCAGAGAAGAAGAAAAACGAGGAAGTCCTCCGTTTCTCTACTCTCGGCGTCACAGTTAACACACAGATTAAGAACTGGGGTGCTTTTAAGATTATTTGTGGATCCATGGGGGGTAAGAATAAACAGCGAACTAAAGGAAATGTTCGGGTGAGTACGAATGTTTGTACGTTGACGTCACGGTGATAAAAGTAACCGTTAAGGTTTTTCCGAGCGCTAGCAAACAAACGCGAGCACGAGCTTCTGTGAACTTTACGACAGTTACGGATACGTGTGGCTCTGTTGTCCCATCAATACCACGACGACGTGTCTGCCTGGCTCACGGTTCTTCTACTACGGATAAATGGCTGTTCATGTTGTATGTGTTCTCTCTCCCGTCTACTAGCCGTCCAGCAGCGGCCGAGCTGCGGCGGCTCTGACCCGGGAGGGTGGCGTCATCCCGGGGTTCGTGGGCTTCGACACGGCGCTGACGTCGGAGCTGAGTTACGTCCCCGCGGTTCACGGCGCGGAGGAGATCGACAACCTGGTGGATCCAGATTTCCGCCTGGTGCTCAGGAAACTATCGAAGAGGGATATAGTTACCAGACTAAAAGTAAAGTTTAAACTTGAACTAGGGTGACCAGATGTGTGTGTGTGTGTGTGTGTGTGTGTGTCATGCCGCACCACGACCATGTGAATGCATACAAATGTCACAAATGAACATCTATTTATTGAACTTTAACAAAACTGCAAAGTGCAATTGTAAAACAAATCTTATTTGTGGCATTTAGTCCAGCGCTTCTTTAATGTGTCTCGTCCATATATTGAAGCAATAATCGTAACAAATAAAAAAGATGTCATGCGCTGTAAACAATGCAACGAGTGGAGGCGGCAAGGTGCTCAGTGTTGCCAGATTGGAAACGGTGAAGTATCGGACCAAAGGCTCAAAACGGTCGTATTTGGAGGATAATTATTGTGTATCTGGCAACCCTGAGATCGGTCGACCAATGACTGCTCTCTCTACCGTCGGAGCTCGAGCAAGAAGGTGGAACGTAAGGGAGATACCATTCCCAAAACTTGTAAGGGCGTAATAACTAGTTTGTGAAAGACCCAGAGAAACACAAATATCCGACGAAGCAAAAATCCCGGACGTTTTTGGAATCCCTGCTGGACGCATTTTTTAGGTCTCAAAAAGAGGACATCTGGCCGCCCTACTTGAACGGACCATATGGTCTTCCGATCACACATAGCAAACACATGTCATAACACAGATGACTTGGAGACACTATCTCCCATTGGGTGTGTTGAAATCTGACTTTTGGTCCCGGCGTTGGTGTTGATGCTGTGTTCTCCTCTCAGGCGGCGCAGGACTTTGGGTCCATGTGTCAGGAACGCGATGCTGAAGAGGTGAAAGGGGTCCTGCCATACTGGCCAAGGATTTACTGCAAGATATCAGTGGTGAGCTGGCCCTTCACCACACACTCACGAAAAACACCTGTTTTGCATCGATCTCTGTTTTTTAACTATTCTGAAAGCGGTGCATCTTAATCACTTTCAAGAAACACACCTGGAAAACCATCATACATTTTTTTTTATTAATTTCATCCTGCCTAGCGACTTAAAGGTCAACTCGGCTGACCTGCAGCATCACTGGCGCTCCAGTACGAGCTCCAACACAATACAAACGGGTATTAGTCAACCGATTCACAAAGCCTAAAATAACTTGGGGGAGCATTCAACAGAGCTATGTGAGCAGTGCCACCAGACGGAGACATGGAACATTGGATTTGCAGAAATATCAGCAAGGAATATGTTAAAAAGTACATAAGTAAAGGAAAATTAATAGTATAACTCACGAAATACCTGTTTGTATCAATGTATTTTTTTAACGATTCTGAAAGCAGTTAATCTTAATCACTTTAAATAAACTCTCCCGGAAAACCATCATACATTTTTGATGAATCCCATCCTGCCTAGCAAATAATAAAAATTAAGTACGTGGGAATATCTCTGCTGGAGATGCACTCAAATGAAGGTTGACATTTTGGAGTGGCTTTAATGCGTTCAGGTCTTTTTTACGATTTGTTACGATAACTTTTATCTGCATCGCGTTGTCTATCAGGACCACGATCGCCGGATCAGGGAGGCCACCCAGCAGGCGTTTGAGCAGCTGGTGCTGAAAGTGCGTCGCAGCATGGCGCCCTTTCTGAAGAGCTTGATGGGCCACTGGATCCTGTCCCAGTGTGATACTTACACACCGGCGGCGTCCGCCGCATGCCAGGCCTTCCAGGCGGCTTTCTCACCCAGCAAGCAGCCGGAGGCTCTCGGCTTCTGCAAGGACGACATCCTCAATGTGAGTAGCGCAAGAGAGTTCATCAGCTGACTGGGGTTCGTACGGTCATGGAAAACCTGGAAGAAATCATGGAATTTTTTTTAATGGTTACTTCCAGGCCTGGAAAAATGAAATCCTAAAAGTTTTGGAAAAGTCACCCACATTTGTTATATTCACATAATCATTTACGCCGAGTTTGAAATAATGTATTTTTTTTTTTTAAAGAAAGACGCTAAAAAAACTAGAATGGGCACTCGGTAGAGCGCATACCTTCGCATATCACAAGATTGGGCATTGAATTATGAACATGTTGGCATTAGTTGCATGCCAATTGGATAAAAATTGACCGTGCTATGGTAAAAAGAAGATTTTGACCTTGACATTTGACCCGATTGATCCCAAAATCTAATCAAATGGTCCCCGGATAATAACCAATCATCCCACCAAATTTCATGCGATTCGGTTTAAAACTTTTTTTGTTATGCGAATAACACGCATACAAATAAATAAATACACGGCGATCAAAACATAACCTTCCGCATTTTCAATGCGAAGGTAATAAGCAGGCGTTTCTATTTTATTATTTGTATTTATATAAATGTTTATTCTATTAATCAATCTATTGTCTCTCGTTCATTTGTGTCATTTAAGGTTATATGCTGTATGCTTTGGACTTGTCATTGTTTGTTTAAATTCTACATTTTCGCTCCTTTTCATGTATACACCGAGATTTCACAATGTTTAGTCTTGGAAATTTGTTTTAAAGTCCTGGAAAAGTTTTGGAAAAGTCCTGGAAACCTATTGGTCAAAATGTGTCTGACCCCTGAACTAAACGTGACATTCAATGTTTTTATTCTTCCACTGCAGGTACTTCAAGATATTTTGTTGAAGGAAACAGCAGACACACTGAGTGACCCGCGGTACGTGAAAGTCATCGCGGCCTCCGTGTCCGTTCCTCCTCGCCGCGTCGCCACGACAACGGGGCCGTCGGTCCGATCCTTCGCTGAGCCCCTCGTTTCCCTTGTTCTCTTAGAAGTGTGACGGAGGAGGAGAGAGAAAGCAAATACGTGCGCATGCTGACCAGCTCTCTGCTGGGGGTGAAGAGATTGCTCTCCCTGCTGCTCCAGAGTGACCGGGCGGCGCTGGAGGAACGGTTGGCACATCTTCTGAACTCTGGGAAGTTCTGGAAGTACAGCAAACACAAGACGCCACAGGTACTGACATCCAATGTGACTCATAGACGAGTTCACTCGGTGCTATGCGGACGGTTTCACTCCACTGAAATACGGTCTCTTCCACTTGAGTGGGTTTTTTTCATTTTAATAGACGGTTGTATTTTGCAAATATTGGAATGGATAATAAGTGATATCGTAAAAACACCGATGGAAATTACACAACCCACCATTTAAATAGGCTATAAATTCATAATTCCAGATGCCCTGAGGCAAGGTTCCATAAAGCATCTGAATGGATCTCGGGTTTCAAGACATTTTCCACTATATAATCCTAAAGTCAGCACTGAATTGGGGGGAAAGGAGCGTTTTATATATGTTACTCCCTCTGCTTGGAATCAGTTGTAGAATTACCTGAATCTTCACGAGTCTCTGGATGCATCTAATGGACTTTTAAATGACTTGGATGCAGCACATCTGGCTGTAGACGTTTCAATTGATTGCTCCGCTGCAATTTTTGTTAATTGTGATAATGTGTGTCGGGGCCAGGGTGCTCTTGGAAAAAAAGATTTAAAATCTTCATGTGTCTCCTGGTTAAATGAAGGTAGGGCTGTACACGCATCTTTTACCTTTTGCTAATTTGTTTGACAGGTATCTTTTTGATTGGCAATTTTGGTATGCATACAACTCGCCACACCTTTCTAGAAAATGCGTCTTATTCATGTAAAAATACACAGGGTTCGTACGGTCATGGAAAACCTGGAAAAGTCCTGGAATTTTAAAATTGATATTTCCAGGCCTGGAAAAGTCTGTGGAAAGAATAATTAACATGTTTTTTAAAAGAAAGACGCCCAAGATATAAGCAGGCATGCGCTCTCGTACTCGCGGCGCAATTTTCCACGCTGCAAGTGAACGCACCGTAACTGAATAGCTCGGTTGCCATAGCAACAGTAGCTCCGGTATGAATCCACTATCCTGTATACGCCGAGATTTCCCAAAATGTTTTTGTCGTGGAAATTTGTTAAGTTCCTGGAAATCAAAATGTGTATGAACCCTGAATACAAACAACAATACGATATAATAATAATAATAATAACATTTAACTGAAAGACAAAGTGTGCAGCATTGTGCTGTCATCTTTGCGGAGAAAAGCAACAATTATAAATTACATCTTTGTTGTCAATGCCACCTGGTGCACATGCAATAATCCGTTTTC
Source organism: Pseudoliparis swirei (assembly GCF_029220125.1). NCBI lineage: Eukaryota > Metazoa > Chordata > Actinopteri > Perciformes > Liparidae > Pseudoliparis > Pseudoliparis swirei. The sequence goes on from NC_079390.1 coordinate 4,029,576, forward strand.
AGAGTAAATAATGACCACCACCGTGTGTTTCTCCGCAGGTGCGAGGGGCGTTTTTCGAGATGATGTGCGCTCTGTGCGAGTTCACTCCAGAACTGGTCCAGGCGGAAGCGGCCCGACTCTGCCCCGCCGTCCTCCTCAGCATCGAAGACACGGATCCCGTGGTGCTGCCTCCGGTGTGGGAGGCGGTTCTTCACGTCGTCTCTACGATCCCGGTGAGATTGGGTTGAGAGGATGACCTTGCGTGTGCTGTGGCGGCTGGTTTCTGTCCCGGGCTCCCTCCGGCGGGTCTTGCTCGCGGTAATAAAACGTGCAATCTCCCCGCCACCCATACATCATTACCTCTGTCAGTTGCACCATGTCAGTGCCCCGTATATAAACTACCTGCCACCCTGAAACACACTGCCACCCGTGGTTAACCGGAGACCGACTCCATGCTCAAACATATAAAACAGACTAATGGCTCCGCCTCCTACATGTACGGTGATACTACTGTCCCCATATTGTGTTGTTTTTATAGAGTTATAGTAACGAGGAATTATGTTAACCTGTATTAGTAGACTCAAAAATGCGTAGTTACCAAAATACATTTTGTATTACCTTCGAATTGAAAATGCGGAAGGTTATGTTTTGATCGCCGTGTATTTATTTATTTATTTGTATGCGTGTTCCTCGCATAAGTCAAAAAGTATTAAACCGAATCGCATGAAATTTGGTGGGATGATTGGTTATTATCCGGGGACCATTTGATTAGATTTTGGGATCGATCGGGTCAAAGGTCAAGGTCAATGTCATGAAAAGGTCAACATCTTCTTTTTACCATAGCACGGTCAATTTGTATCCAATTGGCATGCAACTAATGCCAACATGCTCATAACTCAATGCCCAATCTTGTGATATGCGAAGGTATGCACTCTACCGAGTGCCCATTCTAGTTTTGTGTTTTTTTGCACAAAGTTATACTTTAATGGCGCCTAAACCATTTCCCCCGCTACTATTACAGGACTGCTGGACACATGTGAATGCCAAGAAGGGCTTCTTACCTAAACTTTGGGCTCTGCTAAAGGATGGCGGCAAAGGCATGGCCAAAGCCCTGCACCCTAATCTAATGCCCCTCCTCAGCAAACTGCCCCAGCAGGTCACCGATCCAACCTTGGACTTCTACACCACCTTCTTCTCTTCAATCATACAAGGGTAATTATTTTGTTTTGTTTTTGTGTCTGCTGGTACACAATGTCTTGCAAAAGTATTCACCCTCTTGGTGTTCTTCCTACTTTGTTGCATTACAAATGTTTTATTGTGCGTGCATATGTAGTCACACGTGTAGTGGTGCGATCAATTAGAATCAGAATCAGAAACAGTTTTATTGCCAGGAATGTTTTCACAAACAAACGAGGACTTTTTTTTGGTGGAAGGTGCAACATTTGGACATGACAAACAAACAACAATCAACACGACAGAAAGACAACAAATAATGTGAAGTGTTTGGGTGTGTGCTTCAAGTGGTGTGTTTTAGTTAAAGTGCATGTTAAAGTGACGTGTGTGGAGGAGGGAAGAAGAAGGAGGAGGGAGGAGTGAGGAGGAGGAAGAGGAAGTAGCAGGAAGAAAGAGGAGTGAGGAAGGTGGAGGAAGAGGTGGTAGTCCTGGGGTGACAGTCAGTCAGTCCCGGTCCATTGATGAGCCCGACCGCCGTCGGAAAAGCTTTTGGTGTGGCGGGTGGTCTTGGTCATGATGGACAGCCTCCTCCCGAGGAGGGACTCGAACAGGGAGTGTCCAGGGTGGGAGGGGTCAGCGACAATCTTTTCGGCCCGCTTCAGTGACCTGGAAGTGAACAGGACCTGGAGGGAAGGCAGATTGCAACCGATATTTACCCTTAGAAGTCACTTAATTAGTGACATATAATCCAAATGTAAGTAAATAAGTAGTTTTTTTTCTTTTTTCTAACCCAATCCTGTCTTCTCTACTCTGTCCCTGACCTCTAGTAAGCTCCTTGGTCTTCGAGCTGTAGACTCTTAAGTGTGTGTGTATATACAGGGTTTTTCCTGCATAGAGAAAATTTTGGCGCGCGCCTAAGCCGTTTCCCCGAACGCCTATGACAAATCCCGAGCGCCTAAGGCAAAAAAAAGTCTGCGATGGAAAAAAAAAAAAAACTGTGTTCATCACGTGCATGTCAGCGAATACAGGACTGTCTCAGAAAATTAGAATATTGTGATAAAGTTCTTTATTTTCTGTAATGCAATTAAAAAAACAAAAATGTCATGCATTCTGGATTCATTACAAATCAACTGAAATATTGCAAGCCTTTTATTCTTTTAATATTGCTGATTATGGCTTACAGCTTAAGAAAACTCAAATATCCTATTTCTAAATATTAGAATATCATGAAAAAGTATACAAATCACTTGAATCGTCTAATTAACTCGAAACACCTGGAAACACATTTTCAAATGTTTGATTTTGTTTTGCTGTTATAAATCTTTTTTTTAACTTGGTCTGAGGAAATATTCAAATTTTATGAGATAGGATTTTAGAGTTTTCTTAAGCTGTAAGCCATAATCAGCAATATTAAAAGAATAAAAGGCTTGCAATATTTCAGTTGATTTGTAATGAATCCAGAATGCATGACATTTTTGTTTTTTTAATTGCATTACAGAAAATAAAGAACTTTATCACAATATTCTAATTTTCTGAGACAGTCCTGTATGTTCTCAATAGTATGTTTCAAGTAGGCTACAGCCGAACCCTCGTTCTGTTTGGATCAATAGGAATGGAGTTGATAAGCGTGTCTTCTTGTCTGATCAATACGCAACTGTGAGGTGCGCGAATGGACAGAGCGACACAGATCAAAACATTTATGGGAGCACCGAAGACCCATTTTGACCCAGGAAAAACCCTGATATATATATATACTGAGGTCATGTGACAGGTCTTATGACACTAAGATTGCAATAATTAACTAATTAATAACTTCTGAAGGTAATTGTTGGCACCATATCTTATTTAGAGGCTTATATTACATATTCACGCACCACTTTATAAAATATCTTTTTTTTCACGTCTCTAATTTTGACTATTTTGTGCCCATTGCTGGCAATCAATTAAAACAACTGGTTGTAATGCAACAAAATAGTATAATATTTATTCAGATTTCAATTGAACATTATTGTGAAAATATGCTCAATTCTGCTGGCAAAATCTTTATTCTATACAAATCTCTTACCAGAATAAAATTAAACGAGTCATTTGAAATCTTAAAACACTTTTTCCTGATTTAACCGTTAACAGCGGAACACCGTTTACTGCACCGAGCTGTGCTTTTCATTCTTGTGGACGCCATTTTGCATATCCCTGTCCCATCTTCAGACATCGCGTTATAAAAGAACGCGCTCGCACCCTTATAACTGTGTCACACTCGACTCTGTCACCTTAAATGTCTCAGGCTGTCGAGTGAGCGCGCCGCGGCGAGTCCGTCGGAAAGTGCCGTGATCGTGACTTCTGTGGTCGAGTGCTTGCGGTTCTGCGTCCTGCACGACACCGACGGAGAGGAGCAGAGGAACATACGCACCATGCTCATTTCACAGCAGGTGGGGTCACAAAGTCGCACGGTTTCACGTGTCTGATCTGCTGAAGCCCCGCCCCCCCCCTCATCTATTTCACCTTGTCTTGTCTTTTTTTTTTTTTATAGCTCCTGCCGCTTCTCGAAAAGGCTCTTGGAAACCCGTCCCTTCAAAATGGCCCTCTCTTCCTTCTGGTCACTGAAATGCTCGTTTCCTGGGAGAGAAAGGCGGGCCTACACGGCGAAGAGGACGCGATGGAGAGCCGGGATGTCTTTCAAGTGCTTCTGGCGGACGTCTGGGAGGGGCTCGGTCTTCTGTTCACACGCTACGCCGACAAAGAGGATGCAGAGCCGCAGGCTTTGGAGGGAGTAGCCACCCTGTTGCAGGCGAGTTTGGTTTAACCCTCCTGTTACCTTTCGGGTCAATTTGACCCCATTCAATGTTTAACGTCGGTGTTCTTTCGGGTCAATTTGACCCCAGGCTGTTTTTCACTGTGTCAAACATATAAGAAATATCAACTTTTTTACATATTTAAAGGGCTATTTAGGTCGTCAACAAACAAACATAAAGTACCTCACACTTAAACTTGGCAAACAATATTAATTCTAATAATTTTCTGGAGCTTTTAATTGCTCGGGTCAAATTGACCCCGAGGGTAAAATATGTCAGTAATTATAAAGGTAACAGGAGGGTGAAGCAAAATCTGTCTCTCAGACATGCGGCCATCCGGCAGCTCGACACGGCTGTCGGAGCCATTCGCCAAACAGAAAAACGAGACGCCTAAATAAATATTTTTCTCACTTATCTCCGCCGCCTCCAGGTAATGCGCTGCCCCGAGAAGGCGAAAAGAAACGTCGCGAAGAAGAAATCCGTCAAGATCCGTTTCTCCAAGCCAGAAATCTACGAGACGACGGGAGTCGAGGGCGAAGGCGTCGAGAGCCCCGGTCAGACGGCGCCGGAGAGCGCCAAGGCCTTCGGGTCCCTGCAGACTCAGCATTTCGAGGACGTCGTGTGTCAGCTGGCCCGACTGTGTCTGGTGCACGTGGACGAGAAACACTCGGAGAGACATCTTGTTTTCCTCTCCCTCCTCCTGCAATCGTTCCACACACCCAGGGTCTTCAGCGTAAGTCACGCTTGACAATTACAGATATAAGTGTGTCTCATCAGCGGTCGTTTTTTTTGGAGCCACGAATCTGTCGAAATATATACACTACCGTTCAAAAGTTTGGGGTCATCCAGACAATTTCGTGTCTTCCATGAAAACTCACTTTTATTACCTTCGCATTGAAAATTTATTACCTTCGCATTGAAAATGCCGGAAGGTTATGTTTTGATCGCCGTGTATTTATTTATTTATTTGTATGCGTGTTATTCGCAAATCTCAAAAAGTATTGAACCGAATCGCATGAAATTTGGTGGGATGATTGTTTATTATCCAGGGACCAGTTGATTAGATTTTGGGATCGATCGGGTCAAAGGTCAAAGGTCATGAACAGGTCAAAATCTTTCGCAGAACTCAAAAAGTATTGAACCGAATCGCATGAAATTTGGTGGGATGATTGTTTATTATCCGGGGACCAGTTGATTAGATTTTGGGATCGATCGGGTCAAAGGTCAAAGGTCATGAACAGGTCAAAATCTTTCGCAGAACTCAAAAAGTATTGAACCGCATGAAATTTGGTGGGATGATTGTTTATTATCCGGGGACCAGTTGACTAGATTTTGGGATCGATCGGGTCAAAGGTCAAGGTCAAAGGTCATGAACAGGTCAAAATGTTCTTGAATCGCCTGAAATTTGGTGGGATGATTGGTTATTATCCGGGGATCATTTGATTAGATTTTGGGATCAATCGGGTCAAAGGTCAAGGTCAAGGTCATGGAAAGGTCAAACTCTTTTTTTACCATAGCACAATACATTTTTGTCCAATTGGCATGCAACTAATGCCAAAATGTTCATAATTCAATGCCCAATCTTGTGATATGCGAAGGTATGCGCTCTACCGAGTGCCCATTCTAGTTTATCAAATGAATTGAAAATTGAATAGAAAATATATATTGACAAGGTTAGAAATAATGATTAATATTTGAAGTATTAATTTTGTTCTTCAAACTTCAAGCTCAAAGGAAGGCCAGTTGTATAGCTTATATCACCAGCATAACTGTTTTCAGCTGTGCTAACATAATTGCACAAGGGTTTTCTAATCAGATATTAGTCTTCTCAGGCGATTAGCAAACACAATGTACCATTAGAACACTGGAGTGATAGTTGATGGAAATGGGCCTCTATACACCTATGGAGATATTTCATTAGAAACCAGACGTTTCCACCTAGAATAGTCATTTACCACATTAACAATGTATAGTGTGTATTTTTGATTAATGTTATCTTCATTGAAAAAACAGTGCTTTTCTTTGAAAAATAAAGACATTTCTAAGTGACTCCAAACTTTTGAACGGTAGTGTATATATACAATTTTGCAAGAAATCACATCACTTCGTTTCGCCCCTAACCCGTTAGACATTGGTTGACTCGGAAGACCAAATATCAGCCGGCAAGCAGGGGGACGAGGTGGCGGCGAAGAACCCGGCGATGCGGTTCCTGACGGAGCGGGCGGTGGCGTGGCTGGCGGAGACGGGGCGCGAAGACACGGAGCACCTGGTGGAGATGGTCTTCAGCTCGCTCTGCTGCTGCAGCCAGCAGGAGACCACCCGCATCCTCAATCACGTCACCACGGTAACCCCCGAGACGCGGACGCCGGACCGCATCACCCGACCGTTTGATTCGCGTCTTCGTTGACGTCCGTCCTCCCCCCCCCTCTCTGGTTTCTAGATGGATTTGCAGTGGAGAATCATCCTGCAAATTATCCAGAGGGTATGTCGTTCGTCCGTCAACGGATTATCCAAATTCCCCGACGGAGGTGGTTCTAAACGTCTCTCTCTTCCCTCGCGGTCCCGTCAGGCGTGCGCGGACCCGGAGACGCTCGTGAGCTGCCGCGCCTGGCTGAGGGGCTCGGTTCTCGGCGAGCAGCTCCTGGGATTGACGGAGGAGCTGTGCCGGGTGGGAGGCGGCCCTCCCAGTTCGACCTCTTCCACCAGCAACCACAGTTGGACGCTTATCAGCTTGGTCCTCTCTCGGCACCACGACAACGGTGAACACACACACACACAGACACACACACGAGCGCCACGTTTCTTGCACATCATTTGTGGATTTTACTATTCGCCACCGGGTTTTGACGATCACTTTTTCTTTCGCGTCCGTATTTACCCGCGCAGGGCCCGTGATCGGGGAGGTGTACACGGAGAAGATCTTGGAGAGGCTCCACGCCACTCTCTCCGAGACCAAGAGTCTGTCGGACGCCGGCGACGTGGAGCCGCTCATCTGCTTCATCTGCGACGTGGCCTCCACCTTCTTCTCCTCCGTGCGAGACTGTCTCCTGCACCTCTCCGCCGAGGAGCTGCTGCTGACCGTCTTCCAGCTCACCGCCCAAGATCAAACGCACACACAGCTGTCTGGTAGGTACTTTGCACAGTGTACAGACATACACGACCGTTCAAAAGTTTGGGGTCACTTAGAAATGTCTTTATTTTTCAAAGAAAAGCACTGTTTTTTCAATAAAGATAACATTAATCAAAAATACACTCTATACATTGTTAATGTGGTAAATGACTATTCTAGGTGGAAGCGTCTGGTTTCTAATGAAATATCTCCATAGGTGTATAGAGGCCCATTTCCATCAACTATCACTCCAGTGTTCTAATGGTACATTGTGTTTGCTAATCGCGTTAGAAGACTAATGTCTGATTAGAAAACCCGTGCAATTATGTTAGCACAGCTGAAAACAGTTATGCTGGTGATATAAGCTATACAACTGGCCTTCCTTTGAGCTTGAAGTTTGTAGAACAAAATTAATACTTCAAATATTAATCATTATTTCTAACCTTGTCAATGTCTTGACTATATTTTCTATTCATTTGATAAATAAAAGTGTGATTTTTCATGGAAGACACGAAATTGTCTGGGTGACCCCAAACTTTTGAACGGTAGTGTATATATTATTTTTCGGGGGAGTGGAATAACAACGTTATTTGAACTTTTTTCTTTATAGACTCACTTTTGGATAAGCTGAGGAAGGTGTGTGTGTCCGGGGTAAAGTCATTGGTGCAGCACTCTGAATGTGAGTTCAAGGAAGGGGGTTTCCTGCACAGTGCAGCCCTCTGGGTGACGAAGCAACTACTCACTACGTCTCTGGATATTAAAAGGTAACAAAAACACTTTCTGTGATTTCTCAGTCGTCCCTTCCCCGAACTTGGGCTGGCACAGTGTGTCTGAATTCATGCCCCCATATCTTCCACAGTGGGTACGCAAAGTATTCAGGCCCCTTTTAAAATGATCAGGGTCTGAATACCATGTGATATTTCAGTTTTTCTTTTTTAATAAATCTGCAAGAATTTCTACATTTCTGTTTTTTTCTGTCAAGATGGGGTGCCGAGTGAACATTAATGAGAAATAAAATGAACTTTTTTGGATTTTAGCAAATGGCTGCAATGAAGGGGTCTGAATACTTTCCGTACCCGCTGTATGTTCGAGCTAACTCTTCTCGCCGTTGCGTTTTTCAGCTTGCCGGTTCTGATCGTGGCCGTCCGGAGCCTCGTGGAGACGATCATCTCCGTCTGCAATGACGAGTCCCCCATCCTCGTCCAGTTCTTCACACAACTAACGCCCAGCCAGACGGAATGGACGAGAATAAGACGAGCCTTACCTCCTCAGGTGAGCCAGCCGGTCCACCGTCCTTACTTCAGGGAAATCCATTCGTAACTCAGACACTACTTTACGTTTGTTATGCAGACCTTACTGTGGAAGCATTCTGCTTTTTATTAGATTCTCCATTCAACTTTTGACATTCATTAATCAGTAAAATCAACGCGCATTCTTTTCGTAGTGTCACTTCAGTATTTTCTTTTATTGCAGAACAGCAACAGAAACAGAAATTAAACTCATATTAAACAGAAAAACCTTGCCTTGTCTTAATAATAACTTATTTATATAGCACCTTTTAAAAACAATGTTTACAAAGTGCTCCGCAGAGGCAAAACAAATGGAATAGCAAGAAACTAATATTACATTAAAAAATAAAATAAAAAATAAAATAAATAAAAATCTTTTAAATTAATTAAAATCAAAATAAATTTAAAACAAATTAAAAACAGACATACTAAATTAGGGGAACCAAAGTTCTGCATAAAAAGACTAGATCACTTAAAAGCTGTTCTGTCAAAATGGGTTGTAAGAAGTGATTTAAAAGAAGTTACTGATTCTGCGGTTTAAACCGATTAAATGCGGTTGAAAAATAGTTTGCCCTTCCAAACACACCTGGCTGTACTCGGGTGACGTCTACGCGTAGAGTTATCGCCCCCTGACGTCATCATTGCATCATCGTTTGCCAGCGTGATTATAACGTACGTACAATCAGTGTCATGACCTCAACATGTGTTCTTCCCCTCTTTTCTTCTTGTCCTCTGCAGTGGATCAAAAGCCCGTTGCTGTCCGGCCGTCACCGGGGAGTGTGTGAAAAACCCTCCGTGGAAATGTGGAAGTTTAGTGCGTCGGCCAGGCCGCCGGCCCACCTGTGTGCCGTGGCCCTGTTGGGCAGCGTGGCCCAGGCTGCTGCGGTCACGCCACGGGACCACAGGGAGGCACAGTGTGCCAACCTGAAGAACACAGGTACACAACCGCTCAGGAATTCAACAAAATGTCTCTGGGACTTTTGTGTTTTTTAAATTTGTATGTCCTAAGTCAATCTATGAGGCTGTTTTTACCTTCGCATTGAAAATGCGGAAGGTTATGTTTTGATCGCCGTGTATTTATTTATTTATTTGTATGCGTGTTATTCGCAGAACTCAAAAAGTATTGAACCGAATCGCATGGAATTTGGTGGGATGATTGGTTATTATCCGGGGACCAGTTGATTAGATTTTGGGATCAATCGGGTCAAGGTCAAAGGTCAAGAACAGGTCAAATCTACTTGAATGGCATGGAATTTGGTGGGATGATTGGTTATTATCCGGGGACCATTTGATTAGATTTTGGGATCAATCGGGTCAAAGGTCAAGGTCAAGGTCATGGAAAGGTCAACATCTTTTTTTTTACCATAGCACGATACATTTGTGTCCAATTGGCATGCAACTAATGCCAACATGTTCATAATTCAATGCCCAATCTTGTGATATGCGAAGGTATGCGCTCTACCGAGTGCCCATTCTAGTTTTAATATATGCTTTTCTTTGGCAGTTTCAGAACTGTTGTATGCATTGCAGTGGTGTAAAGAGATGGAGGACGTCCCGGCCTACCGCAGCCTGCTGACGGACCCGGGGCTCCCAGAAGGACTTCAGAGCCAGGTCCCGATGAAAGATCTGCTGGGGACCCTCTACTCAAGGTGACCTACACATCACATCAACACGTGACATCACAAAAGGCCTTCATAAAAGCCTTTTTCAAATAAAAAAAAATACTTTTTTTGAAGAAATGTAATACTTCTGAAGAAATTAACTTTTAATATTTCTAATTATTCGAATCGATATCCACTGAATATGTTTGTGTGTGTTGTGACCCTGTAGGTCGGTGGAGGAGGGAGGTCTCTGGTCTCTGACTCTGGAGAACTACATCCACACCAATAACTTGGCAGCCACACACAGTGGAACCCTGAGGAAGCTTTACGGCAGTGCGGACAGGTTAACCACCATTTAATTAATGTCATTTTAAATGCATTGATCTCACACTCGACATCTTTTACACAGCCACTCTCGTCACTTTGTGTATTGAACGTTGTGTGTGTGTGTGTGTGTGTGGTCAGTTTGTTCCCGGTGTCTCAAAGCAAACTGAGCACGCTGCAGGTGCTCTGCCCGACCATGGCCAAAGACGACAGGGAGACTCTGGTTGCCCTGGCAACCGCTGGGATAATCAACTGGCAAGAAAATGACAGTGAGAATACGCCTATACACACACACACACTCAAAGACACAGACCCAAACAGACACACACACACACACAGAGACACACACAAAAACATAGAGACACGCACACACACACACACACATACACACAAACACAGACACAGAGACACACACACACACACAAAAACATACACACAAACACAGACATAGAGACACACACACAAAAACATAGACACACACAGACACACAGAGACAGACACACACAGACACATGGAGACACACACACACAAAAACATAGACACACACAGACATAGAGACACGCACACACACACACACATACACACAAACACAGACACATAGAGACACACACACACACACACAAAAACAAACACAGACATAGAGACACACACACAAAAACATAGACACACACAGACATAGAGACACGCACACACGCACACACAACCACAGACATAGAGACACACACACAAACACTTAGACACACACAGACATAGAGACACACAGAGAGACACACACATACACACAAACACAGACACATAGACACACACACACACACACACAAAAACATACACACAAACACAGACATAGAGACACACACACAAAAACATACACACACACAGACATAGAGACACGCACACACAAACACAGACATAGAGACACACAGACACACACACACACAAAAACATAGACACACACAGACATAGAGACACACACGCACACACAAACACAGACATAGAGACACACACACACAGACATAGAGACACACAGAGAGGCACACATACACACACACAGACACATAGAGACACACACACACACAAACATGGACACACACAGACATAGAGACACGCACACACACATACACACAAACACAGACACATAGAGACACACACACAAAAACATAGACACACACAGACATAGAGACATGCACACGCACACACACACAAACACAGACACATAGAGACACACACACACACACACAAAAACATAGACACACACACATAGAGACACACAGAGACACACACACACACAGTTCATATGGACATTTTGGACTTGAACCAACCAAATAGTTTATCTGTGTGTGTGTGTGTGTGTGTGTGTGTGTGTCACAGATGTGTGTGGGTGTCTTGCGGTGCTGCTGTGCTGCCTGACAGCCGGCGTGCGCGTGGAGGACGAGGTGCTGCAGGCTCTCCTGGCCACCGTGATGGAGTGGAGGAGCAGCCAGGAGGACTGGTTCCTCTTTAGCAGGTAATGGAACCACACACACATTGAAACATTGGCTTCTTTAGGTTTATCGCATCTCTTGAAACACTTCAGTGTTGATACGTTCTACTCATCCGTCACGTCTTGGTATTTCAGTGATCTGTCGAAAGCGACTGCGGAGCAGTTGAACCTCGCGGTGGAAATGATGCGTTTCCTGTCCTGGCTGGTCACTAATTGTCCGAGGGTCCTCGGGGGCAGCCAGTGGGATTTCTTGCTCTGCTCTATGTTGGCCTGGTTGGAGGTGAGACTTTCCTTCCATCCTTCCTTCCATCCATCCTCATCCACTTAATCCGGGGTCGTAACAATATTCAAACGACAGTTAGAAGTTGATCTTTAAAACACGGGGAAAAGAAAACGCACACAAATTCCAAACAAAATTTATATTTAAAATAGGTCAATCTGTGAAAAAGTATGTTCTTATTACAAACAGTATGTTCACAAATATTATTGTAGCTATTATTGTTTTTTCCATCACATTTGAGCCCCACTGTGGACGCCGTGTGGTTGACCTCTTGACCTCAGGTGTTACGAGTGCTCTCTATGCTACTTTGTTGACGCCCCCCAAAAAAATATTTCCCTCTGAATCTTCGACTTGAATTCGCTCGCTTCCAATTTTCAGACTGCCAGCGAGAACGTGAGCAGCTTCTGGAACCCGTGGGTGCAGCTGTTTGTGTGCGAGAACGCGGCAGCCGTCGTGAAGCTGAACCGGTTCTTCACGTCGTCGCCTCTCGACGTGCGGGAGGCACTGCCGTCCGAACTGGTCACCGAATGGACGTGCTTCTTCGTGGAAGGAATCTACAACTTGCTGTTTCCTTTACCCGTCAACATCATAGGTGAGCCGGTGTGTGTGTGTGTGTGCATTTCATTTGAGGAGGTTAACTTATGACAGTCGCTGAGAAGCAAGCCTACTTGGCGGGGGGGAGTCGAGCACTGAAATGTACCAAATACTCGTCTTTTAATTGAACATATAACTCAGTAATATGGTAGTTACTAAAACATGAATATTTATGCATGTTTGACTTAACCAGAATATGTATTATGTTAGCAGTTAAGAGAAATGTATACATGCACTTGTAAGTAATTGAAGTTTATTTATTGAACTTATCACAAACAAAATGTCAAAGGGTCCCGAGTCCACATGTAACGGTCCTGAGTCCACATGCAACGGTCCTGAGTCCACATGCAACGGTCCTGAGTCCACATGCAACGGTCCCGAGTCCACATGCAACGGTCCTGAGTCCACATGCAACGGTCCTGAGTCCACATGCAACGGTCCTGAGTCCACATGCAACGGTCCTGAGTCCACATGCAACGGTCCTTAGTCCACACGCAACTGTCCTTAGTCCACACGCAACGGTCCTGAGTCCACACGCAAAGGTCCTGAGTCCACACGCAAAGGTCCTGAGTCCACACGCAAAGGTCCTGAGTCCACACGCAAGGGTCCTGAGTCCACACGCAAGGGTCCTGAGTCCACACGCAACGGTCCTTAGTCCACACGCAACGGTCCTTAGTCCACACGCAACGGTCCTTAGTCCACACGCAACGGTCCTTAGTCCACATGCAACGGTCTTTAGTCCACATGCAACGGTCCTGAGTCCACATGCAACGGTCCTTAGTCCATATGCAACGGTCCTTAGTCCACACGCAACGGTCCTTAGTCCACACGCAACGGTCCTTAGTCCACACGCAACGGTCCCGAGTCCACACGCAACGGTCCCGAGTCCACACGCAACGGTCCCGAGTCCACACGCAACGGTCCCGAGTCCACACGCAACGGTCCCGAGTCCACACGCAACGGTCCTTAGTCCACACGCAACGGTCCCGAGTCCACACGCAACGGTCCTTTTTTGTCTACAGACGCCTTCACAGATCCGGATGACCCCGTTTTCCCGATGGCGGTGCTGCAGTCGGTCGGCGCCGCTCTGACGTGCGTGCCGTTGCAGCAGCTGAAGCAGAACTCGCTGCCCCCGCGGTTCATCGCGGACCAGGAGACCAACCTGCCGGAGCCGCTCCAGACGCTCCTCAACACCTTCTGTCCCCTGCTGCTGTTTAAGGCCAGGCCGCTGCAGATCACCGTCTACCACGTGTTGGAGAAGTAAGGGTTCTGTGGTTGGGGGGTTGGCGTCGGGGCTCACGTGTGGGATAATTCTCCTTAAATTAACAGAGGGGGAAATAAATCTGACTCGGTGCTGTATTTTGAAGTGTTTAAGGCCTCGCAGGACGTTGGGAATGATTTGGGGTTGTGCGATGAATTCTTTTTTGTCGCCAGGGGGTTCTGGTGACTTAGTGTCTGATGGAGCTTTGAGATAATAGAACCTCTCTTCAAGCAATACAGTTAAAACTACATATGAAACATTTATTAGACCGTGTGAACAATTTATTTAGAATATTTAAACATTCAAAAAAAATCTATGGTCTGTTAAAATCTTGTGTTTTTAACATCACAATTCAAACTATATCCATAAACTGTGATGTGCCAAATAGTTTCAAAGTTTCATTCATAAAGTTGAGATTCAAATTATTAATAGTATATTACAGAATCATTGCATGCAATAGTCCAACTTCTGTTCCCCTCTCTCAAAGACGCACAGCGAGTTATGGATTCACTTCTAAGTAAAAATAAATAAATACAAATTGATTGCATCCAAAAATAAAAAAAACAACAATTCAATCGTATTTCTTCTTGGGTCTGGCGACATCAAATCTGACGACCGGACATTTAAAGCTTCATTTGAAAACCTCAATCGAAGTTTTTCTAATTAAAAGAAAGAGACATTCCCATGTATAATGTTATGTTAGCAGGTGTCAGATCTATGGAAAAGATATGGCAGACTGATTTGTAGTTACGGATTTAAACAGCTCAGTGGGCGGACACGCTGCTGCTCCATCAGAACACATCTCCAAATGCACAAGGTCGAGAGATCAGTAACTTGGTTAAAATCGCCTTTTAATATCGGCGAATGATTCAAATGATCACCGACCGTCTCGTCAACCGCTGATAGACACGAGCCTCGAATCATCCCCTCATGCGTACCAGAAGATGGAAACGGAAATTTAACATGGTTGCTTTTGTGTCAATTCAGGGTCATGCCTCAGCTGCCCGAGTGTGACGGGGAAGGAGACAACAACAAGTCTGATGATGATGGTGATGAGCCGTGTCTGTAAGTCAACGAGGGAACTCCTAATACTGTGGGCTTCACATAGATAGATAGATAGATAGTTTGTTTGTTTTTATTTATTTACTTAACCAGGTGAATCCCATTGAGATTATAAATGTATGTATATTGGATTGGATTCAATTTATTGTCATTGCTAGAGTACAGGTACAGAGGCATAAATATATATTTATTTATGTATATATATATATTATTATACATATTTATATTTATATTTATTTATATATATATTTATATAGTGTCACCTGAATCTTACAGTAAAAACTATATTATTTTGGCTTAATAGAAGTTTTATATTGTGACATTATTCTCACAGTTCTGTTTTAATTCCTGTGTTCAGTTCCCCTCCGGCGTCTCTGATGGCCGTCCTGACGACCTGTGAGGAGCTGTGTGACAGCATCCTGTCCGGGGTCCAAGTGGGCGAGTTCGCCGTGGTGCAGCCCCTCAGCGTGGAGTACTCGTACATCCTGGGCTACCTGCTGGCCTGGAAGCTGCTGCTCACCTTTTTCAAATCCTCGCCCTCCCACGTGAGTCGTGATAATTCCTCAAGATTATCAGATATTTACACCGCCGGTCAAAAGTTTTAGAACACCTCAATTTTTCCATTTTTGTTGTTGAAATGGAGATAAGTATAATTTCTTAATGTACTCTGAAATTAAAGCAAAGAACAAATAAACAGATGAAAAAATAAATTGTGGAATCGTTTTGTTTAACAAAATGTAATCTACATGTTTGACTCGTCAAAGTCGCCACCAGTTGTAGATGCAACAGCCGAACACACTCGTGTGGCATTCTTTCTACGATGGAAATCAAATATTGTTCAGAAAGTTCTTCCCCAACACGGTTGCAGAAGTTCCCACGTGTGTGTTGCACTTGAAGGTTGCTTTAACTCGTTCCCTGAAAAAGGCCTTTTTGTATAACTCTGAACATTGACATTATTTTTTCAGTTTTTGGTCAGCTAAACTTTTGAAGTTTGACCTCTGGCAGTTCGCCGCTGACCTTTGTCCCAGTTCAGGTTCTTCACTGGAACGGCTTACATTTCAATAAAAACTGGAAACACGGGGGTGTTGTAAAACCTTTGACCGGTCGTGTTTATGTTGCGTTGACTTGTAAATAAACAGTTTTTGGACTTGAGTGTTTGAGGTTATCTCAAAGCAAACAGAGCGATACGACTGAGTGCTTTGAAGTATTGCCGCAGCATTGGCCGACTCTTCTTCTGATTCTCCCTCCAGCTGCGCGCCCATTACGCCCAGTTTCTCCGGCGAAGCTGCTCCCTCAACAAGCTCCTCCTCCACCTCTTCAAACTGATGCCCGAGAACCCCGTCTACCCCGGCCAGGGGACGGAGACCAAGACCTTCTTCACGGAGAGCCAGTCTCTGGCCGTTCACAGTAAATATCACGCGCCGTCCGTACGTCGCCGCGAAATGCGATCGAGCTCAGATCGGTCACCCTCTGCGTTTCTTCCCCCCCCTCCCTGCAGACGGCGAGAGCGTGGAGTGGGAGCTGCCTCACTTGGCGTGCAGCGTCTACTACAGCACGGTGCAGGACCTGCCTGCGATGGTGAGGCTCTGGTGGAACGGCCAGGAGAAGAGGGTGAGCGCGGCCGTGGAGAAGTTCACCATCAAATACGTCAGCCCCGTCCTCTCGGCCCAGGAGATCTCCTCCGTCCACTCGAGCACGCAGATGTTTGAAAGCATGACGGTAAGTGATGTGCAGACACGACCGTTCGAGAGTTTGGGGTCACTTAGAAATGTCCTAAGAGAAAAGCACTGGTTTTTTTTTCAATGAAGAAACCATTAAATTAATCATAGATACACTCTATACATAGTTAATGTGGTAAATGTCTATTCTCTGGTGTTTAATGAAGTCTACAGAGGTGTATAGAAGCCCATCTCCAGTGTTCTGATGGTACATTGTGTTACCGCCTTAGAAGACTAACGGAGGGGTAGAAAACCTGTGAAAGCCCTTTTTATGTGAGCGCAGCTGAAAACAGTTGTGCTGGTGAGAAGCTATAGAACTGGCCTTCCTTTGAGCGACAAGTTTGAAGAACAACATTAATATTTCAATCATTATTTCTAACTGTGTCAATGTCTTGACTATATTTTCTTTTCCTTTCGCAATTCATTCGATAATAAAAGTGTGAGTGACCCCAAACTTTTGATGGCGAAGTTTAAACCGCGTATGCATTTCTATTTAATGTCGCGCAGGTGAAGGCCCGCTCGGCGGCTCGCGAGGTGATCGCCACCTACTCTGTGGATGAAATCTTCATCGAGTTGGTGATTCAGCTGCCGCAGAACTGCCCTCTGGGCGCCATCAGCGTGGAGAGCGGCAGGCGCGTGGGCGTCGCCGTGCAGCAGTGGAGGAACTGGATGCTGCAGCTGAGCACCTACCTCACGCATCAGGTAGAAAACACACAAAGGACATGAAAAGCAAATGTTGATGGTGTGGACGGCTCGGAGCGAGGTGAAGTCCACTGGAGCAACACAGGCCAAGGATTAGAGACGTACAGATTCTGTCTTTTTACTGTGTGTGTGTGTGTGTGTGTGTGTGTGCAGAATGGCAGCATAATGGAGGGCCTGGCTCTGTGGAAGAACAACGTGGATAAGCGTTTCGAGGGAATCGAGGACTGTATGATCTGCTTCTCTGTTATCCACGGCTCAAACTACTCCCTCCCCAAGAAGGGCTGCCGCACCTGCAAAAAGAAATTCCACTCGGCGTGTTTGGTAAGACATCCATCTATCTATCTATCTACTCATTTATCTATCTATCTGTATGTATGTATATATATATATCTAATAATGTTTTTGTCTTTGATCAATCATCATAACAGTCTGTATATAAGTATTTTTAATGTTTATTTTATTAATATTATTTAAAATGCTTAAATACAAAAATTATTAAATAATTATTCATTTATATTCACTGATGTTTCATCTGGATTTTTTTTCTTTACACTGGGACCTAATTGAATACATAATTCATAAATCCACAGCCCCTCTACCAGCTGTGTCACAACTACCATAAACGATATGATGCACGACGACCTATAGATACAACCACCGTGCTTTCTGACATCGTTTTGTTGTCATCGTTTACACTAATATATATTTTTTCTTCTTTTTCTCATCTTTCTACAGTACAAATGGTTCACATCCAGCAACAAGTCCACCTGTCCACTGTGCAGAGAGACGTTCTTCTAGTGCTGGACCCCCGGGGCTGAAAGGTTAAACATTGACACAGAAGGTTAACGAGGTCTCAGTATTCTTCTCTGACTCCATCATCCTGTTTCAGGAGCTCTGTGGAAGTCTGCGCAGTAAAAACTAAACTAGTGCTCATTATATTTCAGTGACTTTACCATTTCCAGTAGTTTGGGTTGTTGAGCCTTCCACGAGTTTGTTTGTATCAGCGCGAATCATTTTTCAATGAGTTTTAATCTTTTCGCAGACTTGTTTTTCTTTTGAAAACGTACAGGTGTGTAGAAGAGAGCCTAATTATAAATATAATAAAAAAAAGATGGTCAAAACATTGCAATGGCCAGAAAAGGTTTAAAAAAAGAATGATTTCCTAATATTTAGGAGTGTAAAGAGATGTCTGATTGGTGACATTCCTCATACTGTTTTGACAGGAAAGGGAACTTCTTTAGCGAGGGTTTTAATTTAAAATGCCGACGCGTGTGTGTGTCCCCCCCCCCTCCCTCCTGTGCCCGTTAACGGCTGGAAATTATGCTGAAATTAATAAAAATATCTGGATGGAACGCAATTTGTCTTTAATGCAACGGGTCGAACTCAATTTGCACAGAGAAAAAAGTGCAAGTCACTAACACAGAAACTGATATTTAAAAAGAGTTTATTGGAATATATGCTGGAACCTTCCTGCAAGGTTTACACTGCGCACACATATATTTACCATGAATAGTTATTATGGCAAATTACAAATATACTAGTTTGACAACAAAACAAAGGAGTGCGGCGGTTTCCTTATGACTGAGTTGTTTAATGCAGAACGATGCATATGCATGGTTCTATTTTTAATTAATGCATTTACAGACCTCTACTCTTAAATCCACAGTGTTTTATACATTAGGCCCCTGGTGTTATGTTATGATCATGAGCTATTAAATGCCTCTTAATTTAAGTTAATGATCACACTGGTATCTACAGGGCTTAATTCTGTAAGTATCAAGTTTATTGATATTCTCACAGTTTTAAGTTGAAAACCTACCGGGACCAGCTCTCTCAGCTCTGAACGCTGTGACTGTGTGGAGGCATACGGGTCTTTATCTCGCACAACTTTATTCAAAAGTCAACTAATGGAGCCCGAGTGCTTCCATGAACTGTTGTGTTAAACCGCAGCCTCCAATTACAGTTGTATGATATTTTCATACAACAGTTTCTGTAAATTAACTTGCGCTAGATTCCAGGAAAAGACTGTAATTAGCCTCAGCCTGTGACCGCTGGCACCCGTCTGCTGCGCTCATTTATCTCGGGTCCACCACCTCCTCACGGTGAATAATTTATCTATTTAATGGAGGCTCGCTCTCATCACAGTTGTTCCTATGGAATTAATTATGACAGATTAAAGCATGATCAATGAATTAAGTGTGTGTGTGTGTGTGTGTGTGTGTGTGTGTGTGTGTGTGTGTGTGTGTGTGTGTGTGTGTGTGTGTGTGTGTGTGTGTGTGTGTGTGTGTGTGTGTGTGTGTGTGTGTGTGTGTGTGTGTGTGTGTGTGTGCATTTGTAATTCATTATTGCGATCAAAATATAGATAAATACTTTATTAATCCCCAAGGGGAAATTTGTCGTAGCAGTATCAGCACCAATAAACTAAACACATGAGAATAAAATATAAAAAACAGGGATGAAAGATATAGATGTATACAAGAAGTATACAAAGTAAAATATATATGCATACACAATACAATACTAATGACAAATTAAATTAAATATAAAAATATTAAATATAGACAGTGTGTGTAGTGTAAATGAAAATGAAATGTGTGAAGTGCAGATCAACATAGTGTATATATACAGCCTGCATCCATCATCATCTGCCCTTAACCTTTTTAATGGCCATTGATCTGTTTGCTGGGCATACATATTTATACTGAAATCCCCGTCTCTCACAAGTTTTGACACACACACACACACACACACACGGACGGCATCATGTCTTACCGCTCGTTATCGGCTTGATTAAGCAGTGCTGCAAATGTGCACGACGGTACAATCTTTTAATAATGCAGGTCAATCCTGGCCACCAGGTGGCAGCACAAGACAGACTGAGGAATATAATTGGAGGAGCTGTGCACGTCATAAACTGAAAGAAAAGGGAATTATTTCTTTCTTCGGCGGATTAAATTACCTAAAAAAAAAAATCCCATTTTTACTTTAACATGTTCCGTCTTGTTTGTCCCGTCAGACGAAGGATTCTTTTCAGTTCATCAAAATAATTAATGGGGAATTTTTAAAAGGGAATTAATAAGGAGTCCCACAGGGATTATTAATGTGCCATCTTTAATTACTCGATTGAATTTGATGAATAAATTCAGTCCCAAAGCTCGAGCCCGTGCTGTCTAAACGTTGGACACCCAGGACCATTAGGGTATAAATAGTGTTCTGTGGATGCTACTAGTCAACATGGAAGTCATGGAAACGCGTCTTTTTTTTTAGCATATAGCTAAAATCAGATAATTAATATCAAATTATGAATAATAATAAAGCAAAAATAATCTCATGAATGCTATAATATCAATGAAGACACTCAAACATCCAGTTTTAATTCCTCCGCAGTCTTGAAACGACTTCGCTATTATAAAAGACTGAATTTGTTTAATAATAAATACATTAAAACCTTGATTTATGTGCTTTGCAGGACTCAGCTTTTTTTTTCCCTCCGGTGATGAATATTACATGTCTTTTTGTCTTAAGAGAGCGTATCCGATCACCCGGCTCCTTCCTTTATGCCCAAAGTGCTCGAGAAGCCGTCCGTCCATTAGCGACACTTTCACCATGACCCACTTCTGGGAAACTGCTGCTCACCTGCCTTCAGCCGGTCGGCTCACCTGCCTTCAGCCGGTCGGCTCACCTGCCTTCAGCCGGTCGGCTCACCTTTTCTGGCCCTTCAAACTTGATTGGTGGAGGTTCGGTTACTTGATAATTAGCCAGAACTAGTTTGCGCTCATTTAGCTCCCACTGACCCATTTGTGAACCTATTAACATTCAAAGCTGTTTGAATTAGTCTATATTTATATTTATATATATATATACATGTTTTTTAAAAATATATATTTATATATATATACAGGACTGTCTCAGAAAATTAGAATATTGTGATAAAGTTCTTTATTTTCTGTAATGCAATTAAAAAAACAAAAATGTCATGCATTCTGGATTCATTACAAATCAACTGAAATATTGCAAGCCTTTTATTCTTTTAATATAGCTGATTATGGCTTACAGCTTAAGAAAACTCAAATATCCTATCTCTAAATATTAGAATATCATGAAAAAGTATACTAGTAGGGTATTAAACAAATCACTTGAATCGTCTAATTAACTCGAAACACCTGCAAGGGTTTCCTGAGCCTTGAAAAACACTCAGCTTGGTTCAGTAAACTAAATCACAAGTATGGGGAAGACTGCTGATCTGACTGCTGTCCAGAGGACCATCATTGACACCCTCCATCAGGAGGGTAAGACACAAAAAAAGAGGCGCACAATCCAAGTTGCTTGAAATCCAGTGTGAAGTTCCCACAGTCAGTGATGGTTTGGGGAGCCATGTCAGCTGCTGGTGTTGGTCCACTGTGTTTCATCAAGTCCAGAGTAAATGCAGCTGTGTACCAAGAGATTTTAGAGCACTACATGCTTCCGTCTGCTGAAAAGCTCTATGGAGATGAGGATTTCATTTTCCAGCATGATCTGGCACCTGCCCACAGTGCCAAAACCACCAGTAACTGGTGTACTGACCATGGCATTACTGTCCTCGATTGGCCTGCCAATTCCCCTGACCTGAACCCCATAGAGAATTTGTGGGGTATTATGAAGAAGAAGCTGAAAGACACCAGACCCAACAATGCAAATGAGCTAAAGGCCGCTATTGAAGCATCCTGGGCATCCATAAACCCTCAGCAATGCCACAGGCTGATTGCCTCCATGCCACGCCGCATTGATGCAGTAATCCGTGCAAAAGGATTCCCAACCAAGTACTGAGTGCATTAATGGACATTTTCAAATGTTTGATTTTGTTTTGCTGTTATAAATCTTTTTTTTTACTTGGTCTGAGGAAATATTCTAATTTTATGAGATAGGATTTTAGAGTTTTCTTAAGCTGTAAGCCATAATCAGCAATATTAAAAGAATAAAAGGCTTGCAATATTTCAGTTGATTTGTAATGAATGCATGACATTTTTGTTTTTTTAATTGCATTACAGAAAATAAAGAACTTTATCACAATATTCTAATTTTCTGAGACAGTCCTGTATATGTGTGTGTATGTATGTATGTATAATATATATGTATATGTATATATTTATATGTATGTATATATATATAATGTGTGTATATATTTATATGTATGCATATATATTTATTTATGCATGTTCCTGTCAGTGTGACTGATATTAATTCTATAGGAATTAATCCGGCTCATATTGTATCTGCCTCTGTGGAGCTGGTCTCTCTCTCTTTCTCTCTCTCTCTCCCTCTCTCTCTCTCTGCCTCCCTCCCCCTCTCTCTCTCTCTCTCTCTCTCTCCATGTCCATCATCATAAAGCACACTCCGCTATTACACACAGCATACGATCAATATCCGAATTTGTTTGAATGCAATCGTGGGAATTCATCAGGTTTTGTTTTGTCCCCGAAGCGAAGCGGGGGACTTTAAAATTATATTTGGGCTATTCTCTCAACTGCACTCGGAAGCAAAAAATGATCAATTTCATTAACATTTGCCATTTTCATATAATTAAGGTAGTAAACAATAAATGATTGACCTCACACTATCGCCTCCTAGACATGCGTTTGTATGAGTGCTGCAGAAGGCCGCCCGGCCCGCCACAGTTTAAATCTAATGTTATTACTCTGTCATCTCGGACCGGCCTTTTATGGTTTTTCTATTACCTCTGCCGGGTTATGGCAGCAATGGAGGACGCCGCCGACCAGGTGGCTGAGTGTGCTGGATTCAAATGACCGTGATTCACTGCAGTGAGCAGACTAAAGGAGAAAATTCTATATTTTAAGACCATAGAAATGAAATCCAGTCGGTAAAAAATAGAATGCGTGTGATATGAATGTGTCGGAGCAGTTAAGGGAAGTATTTTATCAGTGGGCATATTCTATTCACGTCAATTTGAATATACATCTTGTAATTTTATGACAAAAACATTTCAACAGTAAAGAGGCTAAATCAATGCAATATTTTAGAATGAAGTTAAAACAAATAGAAAACTAGAACGGGCACTCGGTAGAGCGCATACCTTCGCATATCACAAGATTGGGCATTGAATTATGAACATGTTGGCATTAGTTGCATGCCAATTGGATACAAATTGACCACGCTATGGTAAAAAGAAGATGTTGACCTTTTCATGACCTTGACCTTTGACCCGATCAATCCCAAAATCTAATCAAATGGTCCCCGGATAATAACCAATCATCCCACCCAATTTCATGCGATTCGGTTTAATACTTTTTGAGTTATGCGAGTAACACGCATACAAATGAATAAATAAATAAATACACGGCGATCAAAACATTACCTTCCGCATTTTCAATGCGAAGGTAATAACAGACAAACCAAATCACGGTCAGTTTCAGTTGGTTGCAATCTACAACCTCACCACTAGATGTCACCAGATCCGACACTCTGCACCTCTTAAGTCCAGTTGAACTAACTCTCCCACCAGGCTGCTGAGGGACGTTTGAGGATACACTGAGCTCCTCTCTCCCTCGACTGGTGCATGAAGTCACATCTCTCCATCGCATATTATTAAGTCTGCTTCAGTATTCTGAAGCTCCGCCCGAGTTCACAGTCGAGCACCGGCGGCACGCGTCTGCCTACGAATAGCTCTGGCGGTGTACTTTTTGTCCTAGTAAGAAAAAAACCCTGTGCATCATGCAGCTTCAGTCAACCGACCCTCAAGTGGAGCCCCAGTCCTCCGAAATAAAAGCGCATGAGAAGTGTAAACGCAATCGGAGCATGACCATGTCCTTTTATAAGCAACTAGGACAAATACACAAGTGTGTGTGTGTGTGTGTGTGTGTGTGTGTGACTGAACATGAGCTAAGAGATGAAAGGAAGAGTGAACTTGAGGCTTCACACTCAGAGTTCACTCTTTGGTGTCATTGTCATTAAAAGTGGAGATCTCCCAAGAATACACACACACAGAGACACAGACCTCAATCACATCCCGTTCCCTACAGTTATATATCCCT
The DNA here is from genome assembly GCF_029220125.1 of Pseudoliparis swirei. Taxonomy (NCBI): domain Eukaryota; kingdom Metazoa; phylum Chordata; class Actinopteri; order Perciformes; family Liparidae; genus Pseudoliparis; species Pseudoliparis swirei. The sequence goes on from NC_079390.1 coordinate 4,053,968, forward strand.
ATATATATTGTACAAATGCTCTCTCTATATATATATATATATATTGTGATAGAGTCTAAGAAAATGGACTTCTATTCCCTGTGGCAAAATGTGATTTACTGTTCTATTTAAACGGCCACCCTCTTTCCAGAGAGGTCGGTGTTGCCGAGCCCGCAGGCGTTCACATGCATCACGCTGCAAAGCATCCGTTTAACACACAATGCAGAAGGCCCGCCGGGGAGAGGGAAAGCGATGCAATTAGCACAACACAGAAGTCAGACTCTGCATTTCAATCCTACATTTGGGTCCCGTTTTTATTTTTGCGTTTTTATTTTTAGCCAGGCGGTCAGTGCAGCTCTCTGGATGTCGAAGTCACGGCCGGTTGATCCGTTTTTACGCTTTAGGTCCATTTGAAATGCAAATAAGCATTTTACATTGTCATTGTGAGCGTGTTGGAATGCGGACGGTAGCGTGTTGTTTAAAGCACTGCAACTGCATGGCTGTAGAATACAGGTGGGAAGTAGCAAGTCCATAGAAGTCCAGCATTCAAACTGCATGAATAAATATAAATAAATAAATGCTTAAATAAATGTATTAATAAATATATAAATACAGGAAAAAAATAATTAAATGCTTAAATAAATAAATACAGGAATAAATACATAAATGCTTAAATAAATGTATAAATAAATGCTGAAATGAATGTATAAATACAAGAATAAACTAATGAATGCTTAAATAAATATAAATAAATACAAGAATAAATAAATAAATGCTTAAATAAATGTTTTAATGAAAAAATAAATAAATTAATGCTTAAATAAATGTATAAATAAATGCTTAAATTAATGTATGAATAAATAAATACAAGAATAAACTAATGAATGCTTAAATAAATGTATAAATAACTAAATAAATACAGGAATAAATAAATATAAGTTATACCTAAACAGGACATCATTAAATAAATCTATTTCTGTATTTCTTCATTTATTTCTGTCTGTGTCCACACCTATTTCTTCATTTATTTATGCGTGACATTTATGTGTCCTTGTATGCAAATGAGCTGGGGTGGTCCGAGCCTCATTGTTAAACAGGATTGCATTTATTTATACTGAAGACATTTTAAGTCCTCCATAAATAAATGCATTATTTAGAGTAGCTTAAAATGTAAATATTTAGGTAAAGTACAAGTACCCCTCGTTGAGTAAATGTACCCCTGCTTTAGCCTCTTGCTCTCTTCATCTCAAAAGATTTCTCAGTAAATAAAAAGTCGTTGTTATCTTTGCCGACATCATTCAGAGAGACACTTTTCTTTAGTTCCTGGACGACCCGTCTCTCTCTCTCCACTGCAGTGAGTATATCAGACCTGCGACGGCCCGGTTCTGCTTGTCCACATCGATCATCAGAAGTACTCGGCTGATGCGCAGGTGACGCGGTGCAGTGCCACCAACTCGGCCACAAAGCATCAGATCCTTGAAGCTTTGACACAATTAGCTAAATCCTAATTGCCAATTACTTTGATTTGTAATCATAAAGGTATTTAATGAGCTCATTTAATGGTGCCGTGGAGCATGATGGAGAATGGTAATTGGTTTTCATAAGAAGTGTAAAAAAATAAATAAATCAAGGTGTGCTGCTGAGGTGGGCGGAGCCATGTCGAGCCATTGCGAGAACATTTCATGTACAGGACTGTCTCAGAAAATTAGAATATTGTGATGAAGTTCTTTATTTTCTGCAATGCAATTAAAAAAACAAAAATGTCATGCATTCTGGATTCATTACAAATCAACTGAAATATTGCAAGCCTTTTATTCTTTTAATATTGCTGATTATGGCTTACAGCTTAAGAAAACTCAAATATCCTATCTCTAAATATTAGAATATCATGAAAAAGTATACTAGTAGGGTATTAAACAAATCACTTGAATTGTCTAATTAACTCGAAACACCTGCAAGGGTTTCCTGAGCCTTGACAAACACTCAGCTGTTATAAATCTTTTTTTTACTTGGTCTGAGGAAATATTAAAATTTTATGAGATAGGATTTTAGAGTTTTCTTAAGCTGTAAGCCATAATCAGCAATATTAAAAGAATAAAAGGCTTGCAATATTTCAGTTGATTTGTAATGAATCCAGAATGCATGACATTTTTGTTTTTTTAATTGCATTACAGAAAATAAAGAACTTCATCACAATATTCTAATTTTCTGAGACAGTCCTGTATACGAGAAGTTCAGGGAAAGAATCTCACGATCCCGGCTGTGAGTTGTTGAAGTGAGATGTTTCGGTGCTTGGCAGCTCTCTTAATGATCATCCCCCTGATGACGATGTGTTATCTACATCCATCTTCAAGGGTAAAACTAGAAAATGAAGGTAAGAAGGAGAAGAAGAAAAAAGGTTTCACTGCCCATGCAGTTTTTTTTTTTTTACAGCTGTAAAAGTGGACGTCTCACTCTGCAGCTCTAACAAGGTCGAAGCTGTCAGGAATGAGTGAGGCCAGGGAACTAATATACTCCGGGAGAAAGAGTTATCCCTCATCCATACAGCAGAGAGGGAGGGAGAGAGAGGGAGGGAGGGAGAGAGAGAGAGAGAGAGAGACCCCCCCCCTGAAGCAGCGTTGATGTCGAGGCCAACTCGTTCGCCCTGATGAATACCAATCTTCACAACCACTCTCTATCTCTCTCTGTATCTCAGAGAATCACCAATCCCGTTTTTAGATAAGTCATATCTGAGCGCTGTCGTTCTAAGTTCTCCAACAAAAGGAGCGCTCCCATTGGCCGATCTGGAACAAATGAATTGCCCTCTCGGCCTTCATCCCCGTGGCCACACTGGCACTCGCGTGCCCCGCTTATCATTTTTTTTGTTGGTGTGTGCATGTATTCGGCCAATGGCCAATAAATAAAACAAATTAAGCTTGTGATGATGTTCTGATAATTCAACATCCATTACCCCGAGGACACTTTAGTGTTTCACTGAGGGGGAAGAGAGATACCTGAAACCAGTGGTGCCAGTGGGCTAATACTCCCATTATCTCACTGTGCAATGGAGCCATATCCAAGGCAAGCAAAAATAACAATCAATCAATTAAGTTAACCGTGCAATTAAGTTAATTAATTGCCTGTGTGCCTGGGAGTTTCCTGGGGCCTTGTGCTGTGGACGCCATAACTAACACTGGCCAGTGATTAGATTACAGAGTTTAGTGTAATTCAGGCTCAAGTGAAAGAGTTTCAAAGTGGAGTCCCACTGGTTGCTTGTAAGCCTCCATCCCAAAATGAACGGCAGCATCAGCAACACGCACACTGACGTTGTTGGTAATGGCTCCAAAGGATTGAGGCCGATCTTATGGAGCCGTAAATCTCTTTGTGATAGAATCTTCACGAGAGGAAAGATCGTATTACGGCGGCGGAGGGTATTCTCGTCTTCTGAGGAGGATGTAAAGCGGCGGCGGTGCTTTGCTCGCTGAGCGCAGATAAACAGTCGATGGAGACGACGCGGCGGGCCGATGGACCCAGAGACGAGAGATGCTGTTTACTTCAGATACCGGTCGACTTCACGAGTCTCTGTATGAACTGATAGTCTTAAAAGGCAATGGGCACAGTGTGGTCACATGGGGAATTCACATATATATTAGGCCTGTGAAACGATTACAATTTTTAATCGGATTAATCACAGGTTTTTGTGGATTAATCATGATTAATCACATATTACCGATATTCTCGGTATATTTTGTGAGAACATAGAGATTTATGACAAAAGACGGATATATACATTTATACATTCTTCTATACAATGGTGCTGCAACTCAGCAGTTATTTAGCAGTTTTCTTCCATATGGAACATTAATACATCTTCATCCTAAACAGAATGTTTAACCCTCCTGTTACCTTTCGGGTCAATTTGACCCCATTCAATGTTTAATGTCGGTGTTCTTTGGGGTCAATTTGACCCCAGGCTGTTTTTCACTGTCAAACATATCAGAAATATCAACTTTTTTATTTATTTAAAGGGCTATTTAGGGAGTCAACAAACAAACATAAAGTACCTCACACTGAAACTTGGGAAGCAATATTAATTCTAATAATTTTCTGGAGGTTTTAATTACTGGGGTCAAATTGACCCCGAGGGTAAAATATGTTTGTAAATGTAAAGGTAACAGGAGGGTTAAACAGAGCAATTTTCTCTTGTTTGTCAACCATTAACTCCACCATGATACAATCTAAAGGTGGACAGATTGACAAGTGACTTTTTTTTTGCTCGGTCCCGATGCGCGCGCACGGAGCTCTGTGGCGCGCCAGACGGAGATCGATAAGTGTTAACGCAACGCGAAGAGACAGAAATGACATGCTGCTGTGGAGATACGATCAACAACAGACGTTTAGTTTAATAAAAGAACAAAGACCTGCGATAGAGAACATGTCAGGGGGCGGGCCAATCTTTTTAATGTCATGCGATCTACCGACACTACGCCGCGATCGACTGGCCGGTCGCGATCGACGTGTTGAGACCCTGATCTACAGGAAGTAAAAGTCGTAACAAGGTTTCCGGAGGTGAACCTGCGGAAGGATCATTACCGATGAACAGACCGTCTGCATGAGAGCGGACAGAGTTCAGATTGAAGTGGTGTATTGGAAGCTCATTTTGCAAGTGACTTTTTTTTCGTCCCGAAGACCAACAACAGACGGATTGGAAGCTCATTCTGCGCATGCGTTAAATGCGTTAAAAAAAAAAAACTAGTTAAAGGGTACCTGTAGTGCAAAACAACAACGTGCTACATCCATTCGGCGCATCAAATAAATCATATTTACCCCGCTGCTATTGTCAACAAGTCACGCATAGCCCGAGGATTTACATTTCTTTGTCAAAATTCCGAATCCGTGGGCGCAGCCATTTTGCTAGTTATTTACTCCAGCTCAAAGCTAACTATGACTAGAGTCGTTGAAAGGAATTCAGCCCATCCGGAGCCACTTCTACAGCGTTGCTTCTTGGGATAGATCGGTGGCCTCAAGAATTACACAATCTATATCAGGGTGCTCAATATGTCGATCGCGGCGACCTGCCAGTCGATCGCGCGTAGTATTGGTAGATCGCATGACATAAAAAATTGGCCCGCCCCCCTGTCACTTTCTCTATAGCGCCACATTACAGCAGAAGCACGTCATTTCTGTCTCTACGTGTTGCGTTAACAGTCCTCTGCCCGCCGTCTCGTGCGCCGCGGAGCTCCCGACACCGGTTTGCGCGCATCGGGACGGACGGAGCAAAGAAAAAGTCACTAGCACCCCCGAACATGTCGGCCGAACATTGCATCAATGAAAGACATCTCCAGCGCTGGCTTATGCGCGATGTAGCTATCAAGCTCACGCTTTTGTGTGAAGCAGATGAGGTCTAATGACACGATATCATCGGACATAAGTTCGTGCTCTTTACAACAAATGCACTCTGTCTGTTTTTTGTGGCACACATTTCCCACAACTGCACCAAACGTCCGCCGACTTGCGTGCACGGTCCGCACGGTGAAGCATCTGGACCGGCGGTCCTTCGGCATCAACTTCATCAGAATCATCGCTATCATCGCTGTCACAATTCACTAAATGGGGATAGTCTGCTTTTAAAGGTTCAAACAAGTATCCAGTTGCTGAATCAGACAATCTTTCATCGTCCATATTCTCAATCTCTCAGCATTTGTTTGCGAGCGCTCGACGTTGTTTACATTGGTATCTGAACACATCCGCTGTGGCTGGCTGTCGATCTATCAACGATGTGACGTCACACCACCCGCGACATATTCAAGCTCCAGTGCAATGTCGCATGTCGGAGTTGAGGACTTTGAACAGCCTAAACTACGTATTGTTATTGAATACTGGACCGTCAGTGCATGAATACACTTTAGAAACACATTATCTTTTGATCTGGCTACATATTGTTTTGCACAACAGGTACCCTTTAAACCTGTAATTGGATTAACTGAGTTAACGCGTTATTTTTCACAGCACTAATACTTACATATATATATTTATAGAGAGTTATATATACATATTTACATATATATTTTTTATATATACAGAGTATATATCTATTTCGTTTTATATATATATATAGAGTTATATATAAATATTTGCATATATGTTTTTATATATACAGAGTATGTATATATATTTATATAGAGTTATATATATTTATTTAAATATATTTATTTCGATATAGGGCCTGCATATTGATACTTGCGGGTAAGAAAATATATCCTAAAATACCAACAAATCTGCAGTCAACACAGTGCAGTGCAATAACAACAAAGGGAGAAAACACTTCTCTTCGGGGCCCAGCTTCACATCAGAGACACGACGCATCCTTCCCGTCTGATTCTGTGACGTCGTCATGGTTACCGCATCTTCAGCCCAAACATCCAAGATGCGAAACGGCAACTTTCTTTTTGGTCTCGTCACAGATGCAGTTTGCATTTCATGTTTTCAAAACCAGGATGAACCAAAACATCGGAAGCCAAATTTGTGACTCAACAAGATTTTTAAACATTTTGATGCGAGAGAATATTGTTGCATTCATCGTGTGTCTTTTATAGTTTATACTTGTTGTTGTTTGTTCCGCGTCAAATCCTGAGGACACGAGCCGGCTCGGCAAGTTGCTAAATATGCTAATTGGAACTTAATTGGTGTTTCATGATGACTAAAAAAACCCGAAGTAAACAATCACCTCAAATCCCTCATCTGTGTCTCCAGTCGTCTCTGAGTCAAGGTGCGCGGATCTTTAATCAGAAACCAACAACGCAAGGCTGAGTGCGCGGGTCCTAAAACTCTCAAACAACGGCGAGGAGACGTTTCACCCGCGCGACGCACACTTCACACACAAAGAGGTCGCGTCCCATTAGTGTCCCGTTAGCATTCTGTTCGGTTGCACTTGCTCAAGAGAACAGAAAATTGCACCCTTTATAAAAAAATAAAAACATATTTTTCTTTGCAAGAGTGCATATTTTTGCCTTCGGGCACACACACACACACACACACACACACACACACACACACACACTGATTTGTCGTCATTCAGATGTGTCCTCTTCTGTTTGCCTGCCAGGAATCGTGTGTTGTTGCTCCGTGCGTTATTGTAGATAAGAGACCCTGTCATTACTGTAATGTGCCGTGTTTCCTCCACACTAGACATCTTGGTTTGATTTTCTTTTCTCTCCAGAAAACAGAGCGTGTGCGAGCGTCCTTCTGTCCTCATTCCCCCCCCCCCCCGCTTGTATTATAATGAACACGCTGACAGTCGAATTAGCGCGGCGTTGCTGTTGTCGGCTCCGGCGACATCGGCTGCACAGCTGTGATAGCACAACACTGTGAGAGCATCACAGGACAGACCATAATACACACAGGATGGCTGAAGGAAGCGTTATTTGGATTCCGTTATTGATCTGTTGTAATAATTATAGTCTTTTATTTTGTAAATTTTTTTTTAGAGAAAAATGCCTTGTTTTAGCCACTTAAATAAATAAAGATTAGACACAATTTGACAAGCGCAGAACAATAACAGGGATATCAGTGAGGACCACGGTTACGTTTGTTTTTAACGAAGATCTAAAACGGTTGTTTTGATGTCGGGTGTCATGGTTGGTGGAGTTCAAGAACAACGTTTAGTCCTTTTGAGGATATACACACACACACACACACACACACACACCATATTTGAGGCCTGGTATTGTAAGTGAGGGAAGTGGGAATAATGCTAATTTGAATAGAGACTCCCTGAGTAAGCTGGGGGAGTTCACCCATAACACATGGCTCCTATTGTTCACACACACACACACACACACACACACACACACACACACACACACACACACACACACACACACACACACAGAGGACATGCCACACACTTTAATAGGCTCCCAAAGTGTTTTAATGTTCCGTGTGATTTCCATGCCGAAGACACAGAGATCTATACACACACACACACACACACATGCTGCACACACGCATGAATGAACACAATCAGGCATCCCCTGCTCAGTTCTTCTTCCATATCACACGCTGCTCAGTATCTAGATTCAAAACAACACTCTGTCAATATATGAAGATAATCCTGAAGTCTGTGTTTTCGCGATGTGAATTTTATTGCCGCAGAGTCTCTTCAGAGAGATCTTATCGGACGAGTATTTAAAGTGAGACCATGTAACTCTTTCCCTTTTGGTTTTAGTCTGAGATAAATCAGTTAATAGAGAGTTGGAATGCAAACGGACCCAAATTGTCTCCTTCTTAAGCACTTTATCTTGTCAAGTCAGCGTGCTGCACTTAGTGAGGCAATAAAATGCGAGTTTTGTTGTTAGCGTCTCCTTTATCCACGTCTGATTTATTGCCACAGATATTTTTATGGGGGGAAACTGCGCCGGTGTTGGTAAAAGTTGAACAAGGACACCCTTAATAAAGGATCGGCTTCACGAGATGGGAACGACGCAATTATATCGTTATCTTAATCTCCAACTTCATTTTAGTAAATAGATTTTGGGGACATTATGCTGTATACAGCAGATAATATAATATAGTTTTAGCCACGTGCCACCTTGTAATGTCAAACTCATAAAGTCCCAAAGGACTGAGAACATTTGTGACATGACCTCTAGCACACGCCCCGACTACATATGTATTTCATAATAAGTCATTAAGATCGACTCTGAGCATTTCTGACATCAGGCCTGCTGCTAAATATATGACAAATAGGCCAAAGGGAAATCATGAAGTGTTGCATGATAATTAATACATTTTAATGTATATTTTAACAGTTTAAACCACCTTAAAAAAAGGACATTAATCATCCTAGTATTGTATTAAGAGATAATATACAGATCATTGTAGATGCTACCAACCTGATATATAGTTGTGTGTATATATATATATATATATATACATATATCCATTTATATATTTATATATAAATGTATATATATGAAAATGTATATATATATATTTATACATATGTATATATATATATATATATATATGTATATATATATAAATATGGTAATTAATCAGTGATTAATGACCCTATTTGCCAAAACACACAGTGTACATATGAAATATTTCAACATATACATTAATACATTCTTCAGTCCCCATTAAAATGATAATGAAGTAGCTGCATGAAGAGCCGGCTGCAGCTGGATCAATGCACAATTGAACTGGACCATGCCTCAGACATCCCATTGATCAAAACATGCAGGTCTATTTCAGAAAGTACTACTTTAAAGGAAGTGTGTTTTGTAGTGCTGATAATGTTTTAAAAAACCATATATCTCTCTATCAGTTAATTATCACGCCGTACAAAGTAGTTTTCGACATTGCAAATTGTCAAAAAATGGCTTTATTAAGATTATAAGTTTGAGAGCGAAGTCTTTTATGTTGAAGAACTTTTCCTTTATTGGTGCTTTTCTCAAAGGTCACTCTGTGGATGTTAAAGGCCAGTGCACAGAAAGATAATGTGTGTTAATTATATTTTAATTGGTTTTATAATTATGATATCTGAGTGTTCATATTTTCATTTTTCCATTGAGGACGTATAGCACACACTTTTCCTCTCAAATGAGGATCCTGTAAGTCATAATTATGAGAAAGTACGTCTAAATTATCAGATACTACGACTCCTACTACTACTAGATAGTATCTCATAATTATGACTTACAGGATCCTCATTTTTTTTCTCACAGTGGCGTTAATGGGCTTCCATAAAAAGCCATCAATACGCGTTTTTCAAAATACACAAGTGTGTTTCTTACTTTAATGATGATTTATTTCCATTGCAAAAGGAAAGGTACTCCACTGGCGCTGCGTTCAAACACATCCAGTGCTTCCTGTTTATTACCCGCTATGTGTACCCACCATTAGGAAGTGTACACATGCATACACTCTTTCTTCAGTGCCTATGGTGGTTTACTGTGTCAATACTGCACATGTATATTTGCCACTAGGACTACGTTTTAGTAAGATATATCTCTGATGTGACATGTGTTTGAAAAGAAAAGTAACTCCCAGCTTGTTAGGGGAATAAATGAAGAGGACAGATGTCAGTGATGAGAAATACCAAATATAAAACCCTTCAGTCTTCAACGTTGTCTTGTTCCAAGGTGCTGAAACATTGAAACCCAGTTGGTCCCTCTTAATAAAATAGAAAACTAGAACGGGCACTCGGTAGAGCGCATACCTTCGCATATCACAAGATTGGGCATTGCATTATGAACATTTTGGCATTAGTTGCATGCCAATTGGATAGAAATTGACCACGCTATGGTAAAAATAAGATTTTGACCTTTTCATGACCTTGACCATGACCTTTGACCCGATCAATCCCACAATCTAATTAAATGGTCCCCGGATAATAACCAATCATCCCACCAAATTTCATGCGAATAACACGCAAACACGCACGCATACAACTAAATACACGGCGATCAAAACATAACCGTCCGCATTTTCAATGCGAAGGTAATAATAAATATTATGTATATGCATTTAAAAATCCTCTGACTTCAGTTATCGGTGCAACATAAATAACATTTCCTGTGTATTGTACCTTCCATTGTAGACTTTTCTCTAAAAGATGACATCATCTCTGTGGTGGCTGTGATCTTTAATCAAACGATTAGCTTCAGGTGTTTTTTTATAGGATAGAAGAGGTCACATTTTGCTTCACCTCTTTCTTGTACAATATTTGTGTCCCCCTCCCCTCCCTGAGTGACCCTCCCTTGACCCACTCTAATTTACATGTCCCTCAGACAGATGGATAGATGAGGTAATCATTTTTCTCTTCAACTTCTTTTATGGGCGTCGGGAGGGCTATAAAACACATCTAAGACTCGCCTGCAGTCTCGTCATTAGTATTCATCTGACTGAGAGAAGTTTGGACCGCACAATTAAATGACTTCTCAGACTTTTTTATTATATATATATATATAATATTTTTTAACAGAGTGCCCTGGAGCCAGAGGTTAGCTACACCTGCTCTGGATCACGATGCTCCACCGGGGGGAAGCTTCTCCGAGAGCACTTCAGCATGTTTTCACATCCCTTTGTACAAGAAAGGAACATTTTAAAGTCAACATGGAGGTTATTATAGAAAAATATATAATTTACAGCTAGATGCTGTAAGAATGTAGAAAATTGAGATACCAATTTCACACAATTAGTTTGGAATTTTGGCACAGATATGTAATTAACACACTAATTGTATCTCTTAATTAGTACTTAATTACTATAATTACTCACATGAGACCATGTGCAGAATGGTTGGCCATGTTGTAATAGTCGTGTTATTGTTAATGCGTTTCCTAATATCAAGACGGCATTTGCCGTAAACTTGGTCAAAACATGTTCTTTTTAGTTTTTCCATCTGCGACCGTTCATTGTTTTCCTAAGAATAATTAACTTTGTTGTAGTTAGTCACTTCCTAAACAGTGTTGTGACTATTAAATATGAATAGGTTATCTTTGGACAACTAGAAGTTACACATGTAATAAAAGCTTGTAACGCAGAGGTAAGCAACCTTTGACATCCTCACATTTTGTGTATATATATATTATATATATTATATATATATGTACATACATATATAATATATGTGTATATATATACATATAATATAATATATGTATATATTCTATAATATATATACATATATATTTATATACATATATACAAACTGTGAGAATGTCAAAGGTCTCTATATATAGATATAGATATATCTATTTGTTGTATATATAGATTTATATATCTATATCTATATTTATTTCTGCATTTTTTCATCTGCGTGCTCACTAAATGCGGGGCTACTTGTAGTTCCTAGAGTCTTAAAAAGTAGGATGGGAGCTAGAGCCTTCAGTTATCAAGCTCCTCCTCTTTTATGGAACCAGCTTCACCTTCAGTCCGGGAGGGAGACACAGTCACCTCATGGAGACTGAAGACTTATTCCTCTTTAATAGTCTTGTAGTTCGGGCTGAGTCAGGTTCACCTGGTCCCTAGAGATGCTGCTGTAGGCTTATCGGCTGCTGGGGGACGTTTTAGGATACACTGAGCACCTATCTCCTCTTCTCTCTCTACTTATGGATGAACTTACATCTCTCCATCACACATAATTAACTCTGCTTCCTTTTCCGAAAGTTATTTTTCTATTTCTTGGGAGTTTCTCCTGATCTGATGTGAGGTCAAAGGTCAGGGATGTCGTACGTGTACAGATTGTAAAGCCCTCTGAGGTAAATTTGTGATATCGGGCTCAATACAATGAACTGAATAGATGTTATATATATATGTGTGTCCTCTATAGTTGATTATATCTGTTTACTCAATGCCTTCCTTAATTATAACACATTTGTTGTAAAGAAACTTATATATTGGTTTCGTTTTACCACAACCTGATGGATAAAAAAAAAATACAAACATTTCCCTCTTCCTTCACACGTGTACACATTGTGTTTACGACCCAAATACAAATGTCTTTGCAATAAACGTAATGATGTCAATCTCCAAAACTGACGGAATGGAAGTAGCCATGATGGGTAAATACTGGATTGTGCAGAGCATCGAGCTCACTTTGATACGTTTCACTTATTTGTTGATGCGATGCCAGCTTTCAAGAACCCGGAGACATAACTGGAATACTAATCCCACGACAAAGCGGTTTAAAACTCGATTCGCTCACACGGTTAAACAAGCGAGAGGAAAATAGTGCACGTTGCGGGTCTATATATGCAGATCTATATTTGCTTACGACAACTGAAATGTGTCTGCACTTGTGATCTCTATTGATTTGAAGGAATGCGTGTTTGCTTTTTGATTTGCAAACGTGGTTGCACTGACACATTTTGGTTTTGCCCCTTTGCATTATGGGAGTTTGTGTGCTGACGACACGGAAAATCTCACGCTGCTCCTCCGACGTCCGTCCGCACTTTTAAACTTGACTACAATAAATTGTCAAACTTGACGTCGGGGTCAAGCTGCTGTGAAATGTGTCTTTGTGTTCTTCGCCTCACGTTCCCTCCGCATGGACACGGAGGAAGAGTTTACTAAAATAAATATAGTTAATAACTAAATTATACGTGAGCTAATCAGAGCAAAGCTGAGCATTGTAGCTGCTAAGTACACACCGTGAGCACACGCACACACACACACACTCACACACGCACACACACACACAAAGACAAGCCCGCACACACACACACACATATACACACACTTAGACACACATGCAAACACATGCACATACACACACTTACACACACACACACGCACACAGACACACATACACGCACTTACACACACATACACACACTTACACACGCATACACACACATACATGCACCCACACATACATACACACTTACACGCACACACAAACACACACACAGACACACATACATGCACTTACACGCGCACACACATACACGCACACATGCACACACAGATACATACACGCACACACACACATACACGCACACATGCACACACAGACACATACACGCACACACACATACACACACACACAGACACACATACATGCACTTACACGCACACACACATACACGCACACATGCACACACACACCTACACGCACACACACACACATACATGCACTTACACGCACACAAACATACACGCACACACAAACTGTCAACTGTCAACTGTCACCAATCTGGGTGTTAAAATGGATCCTCACCTGACCTTTGAGGCCCACATCAAACAAACATGCAAGACCTCCTTCTACCACCTCAGAAATATTGCTAAACTCCGTCCCTCACTCAGCCTATCAGATGCTGAAAAGCTTGTCCATGCCTTTGTCTCCTCCAGGCTGGATTACTGTAACGCACTTCTCATTGGGACTTCTGCCAAGAACATCCAGAAGCTGCAATACATCCAGAACAGTGCTGCTAGGATCCTGATGAGAGTGCGGAAGTATGAGCACATCACGCCCATACTCAAATTATTGCATTGGCTCCCGGTCTCACTCAGGATTGACTACAAAATCACCCTCTTCACCTATCAGTGCATTCATGGAAATGCGCCCTCATATATCAAAGAACTTCTCACCCCACAAAATTCCACGAGGAGCCTACGCTCTGAAAAGGCAAACCTCCTTCTTCCCCCCAGGACCAAACTGAAAATTATGGGAGACCGAGCCTTCTGCTCCGCTGCTCCGAGACTGTGGAATGCCCTCCCAAACCAGCTGAGGACACCACAGACTGTGGATGTTTTTAAAAAAGGCCTAAAAACACACCTTTTTAGAATAGCTTTTCACTAGATTTGAACATAGACGTCGCTGCTTTTATTCTGTTTTATCTAAACCATTTTTACTTTGTAGCACTTTGAGTTTTGCCCATGCAAATTAAAAAGTGCATTATAAATATAATCTATTATTATTATTATTAAATACACGCACACACACATACACGCACACACAAACACACACACACACATACACACATACATGCACTTACACGCACACACACATACACACACACACTTACACGCACACACACACACACACAGACACACACACACTTACACACACACATACACGCACACACACATACACGCACACACAAACACACACACTTACACGCACACACACATACACGCACACATGCACACTTACACACACACATACACGCACACACAAACACACACACACAGACACACATACATGCACTTACACGCACACACACATACACAAATACACACACACACACACACACACACACACATTTGATCTAAAGTGGGCCAGACGGGGCCTTGGAGGGGAGAATGAAGCAGGACAGAAAGTGCAGCAGCCACATGGAGAGGTGGAGGGCCGGAGGGCCGGTGTGTGTGTGTGTGTGTGTGTGTGTGTGTGTGTAGAGGGGGGGGGGGAATAAGGAATCAGGTGAAGAGTTATGAGGAGGAGACGCCATGAGGGGCAGATAGAGGACGTCTTCAAGCCCTTCTTGCTTCAGAACACAAGTTGTAGGCGTGTGATTCTAATGTACCCACATGGATGAGATACGGTTTAACACAAGTCAAATGTCCTCAACACGAGTTTCTTTCTCATCTCACTCTTTTCAAATGAAAACATTAAGAACACAAGATAAGAACACTTGGATGTTTCTCAGGATTTATCTTGTTTTTATTCAACTTTTGAAAGAAAGGAGCAAACCAGACCCCTATAAAAATTTATTTATTTATTTATTTTCTCCTGCTGTTATTTTTTAAACTTGTTTTTCATTTCTGTATATATGTGTTCTATCAGTGATAAAAAGACAACAAATAAACTGTACAAAAAATAATCAAGTACAAGAAAATATTCTCGACATTATGTCTCAATTTGGACATCAGTATATATTTAGTTCTTCTTTTCCATCCACTAAATCTTACATTGCGTTGTCTTCTCACATGGCTCCGAGCTTTTGAATCGCTAAATCAAAGTCGTGACTCTTCTTGCGGCCGCACAGAGGACACAAGTCCTTCTGCCTCGTGACGCGGGGACATGTCCGCTCTCTTTCTAACATTCACAGTGTGTCTTCTCGATCAGAAGTGAATTACACAAGTCAAACAAAGGGTTGTTTGCCTTGCAGTCCTTTTAAACCCATCTTAATGGCACATCTTTAATAAATATTTACAGGTGGCACAATGAGATAATAAAAAAACACGACATGCTACGATGGCTTTACGTCCACGGAGATAGAGAGAGATCTATGGAGAGTTGGAAAAGGGAGCGAGGGGTCGAGACGGTGAAGGGCGTGGCCGTCATTAGTTTGGTGATGTCAGAGCAACGGACGACTTAGATAGATGTTGGTTACTCAGTCTATGTCAGCAACAACCCGATAACTTTATTTAAAAAGGGAGCATGTACAGTTCAAACACAAATGTCACCATTTGATGCTCTGTACCAGATTGTAGCTATACAGCTAATTTGCATCTGTGACAGACCATAATAAACATAACACAATAACAAACAGTGCAGAATAAGACACACCACAACTGTGTGTGTGGTAAGAAGAACACAAAATACACACAATGCTAAGCGAGCAAAAGTAGCATGTTCTGGTGAAGTCTCCATGACAGTGAAGTTAATGCAACGTCGTCTTAACTGTGTGTGTTTGTGTGTCTGTGTGTGTGTGTGTGTGACACTATACAGCTCAAGGGGAGTAAGGTAGAAACAGGAAACTGAAGACTCTTCAAAAAATAATCTGTTTTCAGGAAAAAGATTTGGGCTTTTTTTGTTTAATTCTCCGGTCGCCTCAGTGTCTGCTGACGGCGGTTTGGACTCCAGTGTCAGGCTCCACCAAACAAACACACACAAAGTGTGTTGACGCAGCAGCTTTTCCACACACACACACACACACACGATCAACACCGCGATAACACACCGCGCAGCATGTCAAACCAGACCTTTAATGAGACACTAAATGTGCAGCGCTGGGCAGAGTGGAGCGTTAACGGGATGCATGATTCAGAGCTCTCCCTGCTCGCCTGTCGGGACTCGGGACACGCTGCAGTTTTTTAGGGGAAAAAAAGAAAAAGATACATGTAGTCTTTACGTTGTACTCTTTGCACAAGTGTTGCCTCAGGGCTGTTATTCAAGAATTGAGGTTCTCGAAAATTGTTAGAATTTTTTATTTTTTTAAAGGTAAGGAAGTTACATACAACGAAATTAAGCTGGCGACTCGTCAGTCAGTCCAGCAGTAACGGATAAAAACATTAAAACAGGACGTTTCTAGTTTAAAACGAGACATTTAAAAATAAACACAAATATATGAGAATAAATAAAACATGAAACACAGGTATCAATGGCTCAAAAGTGAACAAACGTCATGTTATTACCTTCGCATTGAAAATGCGGAAGGTAATGTTTTGATCGCCGTGTATTTGTATGAGTGCGTGTTATTCGCATAAGTCAAAAAGTATTAAACCGAATCGCATGACATTTGGTGGGATGTTTGGTTATTATCCGGGGACCATTTGATTAGATTTTGGGATCGATCGGGTCAAAGGCCAAGGTCATGAAAAGGTCAAAATATTCTTGAATCGCATGACATTTGGTGGGATGATTGGTTGTTATCCGGGGTCCATTTGATTAGATTTTGGGATCGATTGGGTCAAAGGTCAAGGTCATGAAAGGTCAACATCTTCTTTTTACCATAGCGCGTCAATTTCTATCCAATTGGCATGCAACTAATGCCAACATGTTCATAATTCAATGCCCAATCTTGTGATATGCAAAGGTATGCGCTCTACCGAGTGCCCATTCTAGTTTAAGTTATTTTGGTTACCCCGCAGCATATTTCTCCATCAAAGAAACTATCAGTGGGTCAGCTAGCAGCTGTCTTTCAATCGGGGGGTTGGCGGTTCAATCCCCGCCCAGTCGATGGGTCCTTGAGCAAGACACTTAACCCTGAGTTGCTCCCTGTAGCTGCGCCTATGGTGTATGAATGCAACATGATTGTAAGTCGCTTTAGATAAAATGTTTGAGTCCTCATATTGGATGTACGACTCTATCATTCCATCCTCTGGGACTCAGGAATTTAAACTATGGATGACTACTACCAGTAAGTGTGTGTGGGGGGGGGGGGGGACTTTTGGTTGGCTGACTTATTGAAATGAAGTATCTCTCTATACCACCTCTTAAAATACCCCACTCACGGTGCCCAATTGCTTCTCGCGCTCCATATTGTCGCATAACCGGAAAAACCAGCTCTTGCCGTGTATTTTCTTTTCAAGGCCTTGTGGTGCCGTGTGGTATTTAATGGCACGTATTATGACCCTGCAGGATTCATTAAAATTAAGATGCAGCTCTGATTATGTTTAACATCTGCTTCATATTATGGGATGTGCTCCCAGGTCATAAAGCCACCAGGGGGATATATTCTCTCCCTCGATGCTACGAAGACATTTGACCATTAGAGATTGATTAATTAAGTCTCTCCTTCACAACATCCTGGTTTTTTTAAAAAAGAAAAAAGAAAAACTCATTTTCATAATTGAGGATTTTAATATCCCGTCTCCAGTTTTGTGCTGACAGGTGATGCATGCTCGTTCAGGTTCAAAGTCCCTAGGCTCTCCCTTCAGAGTCGTCTTTAATCTCCTCTATCATGTCCCTTCCCTCCGGAGCCCATAACACAAGCAGTTTGAGTCTTTGGGCCACCAGCCAATCAGCATTTACCATACTTACTTGCTCCCTCTTTCCTCTTTCATGGCATCGTGATTTTCATCCTCAAAAACATTCAATTTCAATAAGACATATAATGTATATAGTGTCGTCTTTAAGATGATTGCACATACACTACCGTTCAAAAGTTTGGGGTCATCCAGACAATTTCGTGTCTTCCATGAAAACTCACTTTTATTTATGAAATTAATTGAAAATTGAATCGAAAATATAGTCAAGACATTGACAAGGTTAGAAATAATGATTAATATTTGAAGTATTAATTTTGTTCTTCAAACTTCAAGCTCAAAGGAAGGCCAGTTGTATAGCTTATATCACCAGCATAACTGTTTTCAGCTGTGCTAACATAATTGCACAAGGGTTTTCTAATCAGACATTAGTCTTCTAAGGCGATTAGCAAACACAATGTACCATTAGAACACTGGAGTGATAGTTGATGGAAATGGGCCTCTATACACCTCTGGAGATATTTCATTAGAAACCAGACGTTTCCACCTAGAATAGTCATTTACCACATTAACAATGTATAGTGTGTATTTTTGATTAATGTTATCTTTATTGAAAAAACAGTGCTTTTCTTTGAAAAATACAGACATTTCTAAGTGACCCCAAACTTTTGAACGGTAGTGTACATCTACTCAGTATTCTTTGGGTATTAAAGGCTGAACGACAGAACCAGCAATTTAGTGTTTTATCTGGGATCTTCTGAGGAGAGTTTCCCCCCCCGATGGGCTCCCTCTCGCAGTGGACGTCTCAGCTCGGCCATTACTCAAGTCATATCAGTGGATTGTCTCAGAAGTTTGCTGAAGCTAAATGCAACTCATCCATCACGTTCCTGAAAGGCTTCATACGTACGAGCGACGGAGACATTCGTCTTTCCCTTCGTCAACTGTGGATATGATCTATATATGCAAAGTCAGGTTCTCCCCGTGGTGCACTTGATTAGTTTGTGAGGTCCTCTGGAAAAAGGAAGCGGCGGATGAAAGACAGCGGGTATAGAAAACAGCGACGAGAGGAATGAAGGCGAGGGACTCGGCCGAAACAGAGAGAGAGAGAGAGGGGAAGACGGATGGAGGGGTAAGAGGGATATTGGGTTACTCGCAGATAACATCGCTGTGTGATAGATTCATGTGGAGACTAAATTGGGCTCGTGGGCTGAGGGGGAATCAGTCTCAGTCCTGAGCGACAGGCAAGGAGAGTGCTTATCAATGACCAGTGGAGGGAAATCGGACACCTCCTGAATGGCCTCGTGATAAAGCTGCTCATTTGTGTGGGTTTCTCCAACGTACGCGGGCCGGGAATCGATACTTCTTTGACATCAATTCAAATCACAGCATTTCATTCTCTGTCTGCTCTGTGGTGAGGCTGACACAGATATTAGTCTGACCATTACAGCTGCACACAAAATGAACTGCGGCCTCGCGCCGGTCCGCGAGCCTTCGGGGGTGGAGCGCTTCCGTCTGGAGATTGAACTCGTGATGTTTTAGTCCAACGTCTGTTACAAAGACTTTCCAAAGCTCGACAAAGCGTCAAAGGTAAAAATATATCGGTCAAGTTAGAGGAATAGTTTAAGTTTGAGCTTCTCCTCGAGAATTATGAGCAGATTGAAACCGCTCTTGTGTTTCCAGTAAATATAGATATAGCGTTATAGAAGCTGAGAGTTGAGAAACGCTGCAACATCTGTTACAGAGACTTTCCGAAGCTTGACAAGGTAAAGATAGGTCAAGTTAGAGGAATAGTTTATGACATTTTAGCTTCTCCTCGAGAATTATGAGCAGATGGAAACCGCTCTTGTGTTTCCAGTAAATATGAATATAGCATTATAGAAGCTGAGGGTTGAGAAACGCTGAGAAAAAAGAGAGTAAAACTGCACATTGTTTAATAAGGGAGTACGCACTTGACTATATCCTGGTAACATATTGTCATCCCGTATCGACAACATCTGTTAAAAAGACTTGACAAGGTAAAGATAGGTCAAGTTAGAGGAATAGTTGATGACATTTTAGCTTCTCTTCGAGAATTATTTGTCGATTTAAATCGCTCTTGTGTTTCCAGTGAATATGAATATAAAACTATAGAAGCTGGTTAGATTGGCTTAGCGCCACACACACAAAAAGAGAGTAAAACTACACATTGTTTAATTGGGGAGTATGCACTCGACTATATCTTGGCAACATCTTCTCATCCCTGTGATGTTGCCAAGCAACCGGCAAATTGTTCAGGAAGCTACCGTACCCACAAAGAAATCATCTGCCACATGTTGTTGTTGTTGTGTGGATTAAACAAATAAAATGTGTTAAACTGTGAGCTTTAGATTTGCTTATAGTCAGAATACCTTTCATGCTAGCTGCTTCCCCTGCCTCTGGTCTTTGTGCTAAGCTAAGCTAAGCTAACATTGTTGATTTTCTGATCTGTGAAAAGGTGTATTTGCTAAATGTTGAACTATCCCTTTAATAAGGTGGGTGGATATTTATGACAAGGTGACCCAACATTCACCACGGTTCTTCTTCTCTTGAGTTAGAGCTCTTGTCCCCAATTTCACCTTGCCCCCCCCCCCCCTCTGTCTGTGCTCACTGGCCCACTAAACTGACTTTAAAAGCTCCGACCAGATGGCGAGGAAAAAAAACGAGTGCCTGTGCAAGTGTGTGTGTGTGCGCGCATGTGTGTGTGTGTGTGTGTGCGCACGCACAGTGACACATTCAGGGTGAAGAGGGACATTAGTGAAAAGTGATTTTGACACCCCATCAGGGAAAGAAATTCCTTAGTCCTTCACCTCGTTCATTCATCTCCATCTCTTTATCTCTCCTTCACTTATTCAATCTTGCCATTGCGCTCTATATTTTGCAGGAGCATCTATTTAGTTCTCCGACGGGGTTATTTTAAAGTGCCGTGTCTGGGCGCCCGTGAAGTAAAATCAGCACCGGGAAGAATATATAAAGGGCACGAGCACCTTGGTGTACAGACTGACATGAGCAGAATGTGGCCCTTTCATTTTGAGTGAATGGATTTAACATTTTTTTTTTTTTACAGAAAGACAACAACATTTGAACTGAAAAATATGAAATTAGCAAATTATTTACTTCTTCGAGCAAATGTTTACGAATGCTGCAGCAATATGCAAGAAGGTAAGTGTTGTGGAGCAAATGATGCTTCTTTTGACTTTGAAATTGCAATATTGTGACGAGTCAAAAACCCTTCCTCTGCAAACTCTCCAAAGAAAGTTATTGTTTTGACTTGAGGGGGAAATGCACATTTTAAAATAGAGTTGCAAATAGAGTTTTGAGCAGCAGAAACTCCCGTTGCGTCTCACTTGTAAACATCTATGTATGTGTGTGTGTATATGTTTATATGGGTGTGTGAATATGTATGCATGTGTATGTATATGTATGTGCATGTGTATATGTACAGTATGTATGTTTATGTACACTACCGTTCAAAAGTTTGGGGTCATCCAGACAATTTCGTGTCTTCCATGAAAACTCACTTTTATTTATCAAATGAATTGAAAATTGAAGAGAAAATATAGTTAAGACATTGACAAGGTTAGAAATAATGATTAATAGTTGAAGTATTAATTTAGTTCTTCAAACTTCAAGCTCAAAGGAAGGCCAGTTGTATAGTTTATATCACCAGCATAACTGTTTTCAGCTGTGCTAACATAATTGCACAAGGGTTTTCTAATCATCCATTAGTCTTCTAAGGCGATTAGCAAACACAATGTACCATTAGAACACTGGAGTGATAGTTGATGGAAATGGGCCTCTATACACCTCTGGAGATATTTCATTAGAAACCAGACGTTTCCACCTAGAATAGTCATTTACCACATTAACAATGTGTAGTGTGTATTTTTGATTAATGTTATCTTTATTGAAAAAAACAGTGCTTTTCTTTGAAAAATAAAGACATTTCTAAGTGACCCCAAACTTTTGAACGGTGGTGTATATATATATATATATAGGTATATATATATATATATATAGGTATATGTATATGGTTCTCTGAAATAAGTTTTTTCGTGAAATCATAGGTTAGGTCACTTATAAGCTTGATAGCTTCAGCCTTGACCCTTTCGGTTAGCCACTTTCTTTTTTTGTTGAAATTTTGATTTTTGTATATTATTGCTGATCGAAATAAACTAAACTAATCTTTGCCTGAGGAAGTGTGTGTTGAAACCTCGACGGTTACGTCTGTGTTGCTACGTCTGTTTGCGTTAATGTTGTAAACCACACATATACAATGTAGAGCTTGGTGGGACTAGAAATATAATGGAAATTGATTCATCATGCTAGACAAACATACAGTGTAGATAAATGATAGATAGATGAGAAGATTCACAGTGCATACTCCCCCCCCCCCCCAAAGGAATTCACTTCTCTTCTATGTCACAGACATATTAATCACCTCCGGGAAGGAGAGTGACAGCATGATAGTTTCATGAATTAATAAAGCTGTTTCTGTACAACAAAGCCTTCCGGTTAATCCAAATACGGTCATAATTCAATTGCATTTATCTTCAAAAAGATACACATGTACTACATGACACACCCGCACCAAAGGCAGCTACCACAGCTCCATTGGAGCAGTTTTCATTGAGGATATCGCACACTGTTAATACTTATTATTCAGAAACAGTGGGGAGGTGTCGGGCTCAGCAGTCTGCCCATTTTTTTATAAACAGCACACTGCTGGGCTGAATAATACCATTGTGAATGTGTGTGTGTGTGTCTATCAATGCATGAAAGAAACAGAAAACACAGAAAAAGCCAAAGTGAGAACAAAAGAATTTGTGTTTTTACCATTTAAAGGGGAACAATTGAATTGAATAATTGGATTCATGCTGAAAAATATTAACACATCTTTGATTTTTGAAAGTACTACTGGGAAGATGAAGCTAGAATGAAATGATGAAACTCTTCATTTGCAATCGTTCCCACAGACATTGCACACTGCAAGGTGTAAGGGGGAGAAAGGGAAATACTGAGCTGGGATTGACTCACGCTATCATCATACATAATTTAATTCAAATTTCCAATTCCTTTTTAAATTTTAAAGATTATGAATGAATTAAAAGACTCCCCATTTTTACTGGAAACGATCAGCACTATGGAAATAGTTGCTATTGGAACAATTTAACAAAGATTACAGGGATTCTATATTTTAACAACCGGTGTAGAAATGCAATTAATTCCTTACTAATTAAGCTAAAAAAAGTGAAACAATCTCTCAACACTGTTTGTTTTGCAATTCTTTTTGCTTTTTTTACTTTATTTCTTTGATTTTATTGTAGTATTCTTTTCAGTAATCTCACTTTCTTGGAATTACATTTGTAAATCTAAGATTAGCATATCAACTCACCAGAGTTAATTTGACGGTGACTGAATGACACGACAGCAGAGAGAGTCAAGACGGTTCTTTTCAGGGTTCGGCAATGTTTTCATAGCAACGCCATGGCAACAGCATAAGAAGCTGGACTCCCACTTTCTCAGTCACAAGCGGGGGGTGGGGGGGGGGTGGGGGGGTCTCATGACCGAGATGGCAGCATTTAGTCGACTCAAAGAGGATGTGACACGATAATCCCTTCTGCTCTGCAGCATCTGCTTAATCCTGACCCGTGTCCTGACGCTCTGGCATCAGCGCCTGCCGTCACATCTGTTCAAAGGTGACCCTGACCCCCATGTCGTACCTCGGTGTAAAGTCGTACTTTTTTCTCTCGACACAGATCATTACTTCTTGCCAAACCACAGGGGGCAGCGAGTGTGGATTGAGAAGCATGTGGATTCAAGGCTCAGTGAAACACATCTGGTTCATCGCGACCCTTTCGCCCCCCGACCTCCGGTAGAGCTGCAACTTTGTTGACCCTTTTTTCACGATTGCAGTTGGGTGGTGTGTCTCGCTGGTTTCAAAGCAAGATGAAATGATTGTTGGGATATAATGAGTTTTGGGACCAGAACGGGGACTATAACAGAGCCATATTTAACATTCTGAACTTGTTTATAGCCGAACACAACTCTTTGTTCTGTAAAGATGGAGAAGGCAAGTGAAGGAAGAAGTGTCTCTCCCGCTGTGTGTGTTGGCATCGTTGCTTTCCGTTGCTTTTGTTGACACGGCCTGGCCGATCGCGCTTTGAGTGCATGTTAGCGCGTGTGAGCGTGAACCACAGAGGACGACGGCTTCCTGACAGCGTTGTCCCCAAAAAGTGGTTCCCACATTCCATTTACCCCTCAGGTTAGCGCTGTTAGCGCTGTTAGCTCTGTTAGCTCTGTCAGTTCATACAACGCTGACAGTCAGTTAGCACTATTAGCATTGTTTGAACTTTTAGCATGGTATAAACAGTTAGCGTTGTATAAACTGTTAGCGTTGTTTGAATTGATAGCTGATAGCGTTGTTTGAACTGTTAGGAAGCAGATTTTCCCAGCTGCTCCTGAACGCATCATCTCACTCTTCCGGTAAGCTCTGGTTGCCAGCTCAACAGCGAGCATGACTTCTTCTTCTCTCCCTCCCGCTCCCTCTTGCTCAGTGTGTCTCATGTATAGTTATCCCCCTGCCTCCCTTAATGATAACGATACATGCAACAAGTGTAGTTTATTTGCTAGGTTGGAGGCAGGTCTAAGTGGGTTAGATGCACGGCTCCGCGCTATCGAGCTCAGACAGCTATGCTAGTTAGCCCGCCCTCTCCCGTAGTCGGCGCGAGCTACAGTCAGCTGTTAGCTGTGCCCCTGCGGTAACCGTGCAGCCGGATGGTTGGGTAACTGTTCGCAGGAGTAGTAAGTCTACACAGAAGCCCGCTGTGCACCAACCACTTCACGTTTCAACCAGTTTTCCTGCTCAGCGACACACCCGCTGAGGAACACACCCTGGTTATCGGGAGCTCTATAGTCAGGAACGTGAAAATAGCGAAGCCACGGACCAGAGTCGTGTGCCTCCCGGGGGCCAGAGCGGGCGACGTGGAGTCTTGTTTGAAGCTGCTGGCTAAGGATAAGCGGAGATACAGTCAGATTGTAATACACGCCGGTGGTAATGACGCCGAGCCCGTCGGTCGGAAGTCACTAAAATTAATGTGGAATCGGTGTGTGCTTATGCCAAGACGTTGTCGGACACCGTAATTTTCTCTGGCCCTCTCCCAAATTTGCAGACAGACGAATTGTATAGCCGAATGTCGTCTTTCAACCGCTGGCTGTCGAGGTGGTGCCCAGCGAATAATGTGGGCTACGTAGACAACTGGAAGACTTTCTGGGGAAAACCTGATCTGATGAGGAGAGACGGCATTCATCCCACGTTGGACGGAGCGCGTCTCATTTCTGCGAATATGACCAAGTTGATCACCGGACTTAATCTATGACAACCCAGGGTTCAGATCAGGAACCGGGAGCAGAGTTGTAGTTTAACACCCTTCTCTGCTCTTCCATTCGAGCAGTTACCCACCCTTGACTTTAGAGTAGAGACTGTGTCTGTCCCACGGCCACTTCAATTAAATAAATCAAAAGTAAGCAGAAGAGGAGTCGTACACAATAACCTTATACAAGTTAACACAATTATTTCAGCAGTGCAACAAAATAGGTCTATTAAATGTGGTCTCCTAAATATTCGATCTCTGTCATCTAAAGCTGTGTTACTGAATGATTTAATATCAGATAATCACATTGATTTATGTTGCCTAACTGAAACCTGGCTGAGCCATGAAGAATATGTCTGCCTGAATGAATCGACTCCTCCAAGTCATATTAATACTCACATTCCTTGAGGCACCGGTCGAGGAGGTGGAGTAGCAGCCATCTTTGAATCGAGCCTATTAATTAATCCTCAACCAAAATTACACTACACCTCATTTGAAAGCCTTGTTCTTAGTCTTTCACATCTAACCTGGAAAACACTACAGCCAATTCGATTTGTGATTCTGTACCGGCCACCAGGTCCATATTCAGAGTTTATATCTGAATTCTCAGAATTTATATCAAGTTTGGTTCTTAAAACCGATAAAGTTATTATTGTTGGAGATTTTAATATCCATGTGGATGTTGATAATGATTGCCTTAGTGCTGCATTCATCTCCTTGTTGGACTCGATTGGCTTCTGTCAGAGAGTACAGAAACCCACTCACAGCTTTGGCCACACGCTTGATCTTGTTCTTACTTATGGCGTTGACATTGAGCATTTGAACGTCTTCCCACAGAATCCTCTTCTGTCAGACCACAACCTCATAACTTTTGAATTTATACTACCGGAGTGTACTCCGTTAGTCAAAAGTTTCTACACTAGATGTCTAACTGATAGTGCTGTAGCTAAATTTAAAGAAGCGATTCCTTCTGTATTTGATTCGATACCACGTCTCAATATAACAGAGGACTCCTGGTCTAACTTTAGTCCGTCCCAGATTGATCATCTTGTTGACAGTGCCATAGGCTCTCTGAGAATGACACTGGACTCGATAGCCCTCTGAAGAAGAAGACAGTGAGGAAGAGGAGGTTTGCTCCCTGGTATAACCCTCAGACCCGCAAACTGAAGCAAACGTCACGAAAGCTTGAACGCATATGGCGTTCAACTAATCTCGAAGAATCCCGCTTAGTTTGGCGAGATAGTCTTAAAACATATAAGAAGGCCCTCCGTAATGCCAGAGCAGCCTATTACTCATCAATAATAGAAAAAAATAAAAACAACCCCAGGTTTCTCTTCAGCACTGTAGCCAGGCTGACAGAGAGTCACAGCTCTGTGGAGCCGAGCATTCCTATAAACCTTAGTGGTAATGACTTTATGAACTTCTTTAATGAAAAGATTTTAACTATTAGGGACAAGATTAATAATCTCTTGCCCATAACCAGTGCCAATCTGTCCTCAAGTGGAATGGCCTTGGAAACCGCTGTATGCCCTGGTGTATATTTGGACGCATTTTCTCCTTTCAACCGTGACCAATTATTTTCAACGGTTTCTACTTGAACACGCCTACCTGTCTCTTGGACCCCATCCCGACGAGGCTGCTTAAAGACGTTTTGCCTTTAATTGGCGGCTCTCTATTAGATATTATCAATGTGTCTCTGCTAACAGGCCACGTACCACACTCCTTCAAGGTGGCTGTTATTAAACCTCTCCTGAAGAAGCCCACTCTGGATCCAGAGGTATTGGCTAACTACAGACCGATCTCTAACCTCCCTTCCTCTCCAAGATCCTTGAGAAAGTGGTCGCAAATCAGTTGTGCGACTTTCTACATCATAATAGTTTATTTGAGAAATTTCAATCAGGATTTAGAAAACACCACAGTACCGAGACGGCACTGGTGAAAATTACAAATGACCTCTTAATGGCAGCAGATAAAGGACTCCTCTCTGTCCTGGTCTTGTTAGACCTTAGTGCTGCATTCGACACCATTGACCATGACATCCTGTTACAGAGACTGGAGCAGTCGATTGGCATTTCAGGCACGGCACTAATTTGGTTTAAATCCTATTTATCAGATCGATCTCAGTTTGTATTTGTAAACGATGACGCCTCGATAACCACCAACGTTAATCACGGAGTTCCACAAGGTTCTGTGCTTGGACCAATTTTATTTACCTTATACATGCTTCCTTTGGGCAATATTATCAGGAAACACTCCATAAACTTTCATTGTTATGCAGATGACACTCAACTATATTTATCGATAAAACCAGAGGAGAGCAACCAACTCTGTAAAATTCAAGCATGTCTTAAAGACATAAAAACATGGATGACCTGCAACTTCTTGATGTTAAACTCAGACAAAACCAAGTAATTTTAATCGGCCCTGAGCACCTCAGAGATCAATTATCTGGTGATGTGGATTCTGTAGACGGCATTGCCCTGGCATCCAACACCACTGTAAAGAATCTTGGCGTTATCTTTGATCGGGACTTGTCCTTTAACTCCCACGTAAAGCAAATCTCAAGGACTGCATTCTTTCATCTACGTAATATTTCAAAAATCAGGCACATCTTGTCTCAAAAAGATGCAGAAAAATTGGTTCACGCGTTCGTTACTTCGAGACTGGATTACTGCAACTCCTTATTAGCAGGCTGCTCTAATAAATCTCTTAGGTCCCTCCAGTTGATCCAGAATGCTGCAGCTCGTGTTCTCACTAAAACTAAGAAAAGAGATCACATCACTCCTGCACTAGCTGCTCTGCACTGGCTCCCAGTAAAATCAAGAATCACTTTTAAATTCTTCTCTTAACCTACAAAGCCTTGATTGGTGATGCTCCATCATATCTTAAGGAGCTTGTCGTACCATATTGCCCCACTAGAGAGCTACGCTCACTAAATGCGGGACTACTTGTAGTTCCTAGAGTCTTAAAAAGTAGAATGGGAGCCAGAGCCTTTAGTTATCAAGCTCCTCTTTTATGGAACCAGCTTCCAATTGAAAGCGGGAGGCAGACACAGTCACCTCGTTTAAGAGTAGACTTAAGACCTTCCTCTTTGACAGAGCTTATAGTTAGGGCTGAATCAGGTTTGCCCTGGTCCAGCCCCTTGATATGCTGCTATAGGCTTATAGCTGCCGGGGGACGTTTTAGGATGCACTGAGTACCTATCTCCTCTTTTTTCTCTCCTTAAGGATGAATTTTCATCTCTCAATCACACGTTACTAACTCTGCTTTCTCCCCGGAAGTCCTTTTGACTTTACGTCTCATGGGGTCATCGGACCCTATGAGACGGCATAGATCCTATCTGCCTGATGGATCGTCTGGGTCGTGGAATTCCTGCTCATGACTACGCCACTGTCCTGTTGAGACTCCGCCCTCCTCCTCCCCACCGCCATCTGCCTGATGGATCGTGGAGGTCTCCATCGTGGAATATGCCTACTATGAACTATTCATACACTCTGTCATATTCATTGAATGTATTTTAACTCTAAATCTGTCCTTCTGTACACATTACATCTATTGCATCTGTCCATCCTAGGAGAGGGATCCTCCTCTGTTGCTCTCCTCCAGGTTTCTTCCCTTTTTTTCCCCCTGAAGGGTTATTTGGGAGTTTTTCCTGGTCCGATGTGAGGTTTTGGGGCAGGGATGTCTATGTATACAGATTGTAAAGCACTCCGAGACAAATTTGTAATTTGTGAAATTGGGCTATACAAATAAACTGAATTGAATTGAATTGAATTGAGCTGTTAGCGTTGTTTGAACTGTTAGCGTTGTTTGAACTGTGAGCTGTTAGCGTTGTTTCAACTGTTAGCATTGTTTGAACTGTTAGCGTTGTTTGAACTGTTAGCGTTGTATGAACTGATAGCTGTTAGCGTTGTTTGAACTGTTAGCGTTGTATGAACTGTTAGCTGTTAGCGTTGTTTGAACTGTTAGCGTTGTATGAATTGATAGCTGATAGCATTGTTTGAACTGTTAGCTGTTAGCATTGTTTGAACTGATAGTGTTGTTTGAACTGTTAGCGTTGTATGAATTGATAGCTGATAGCATTGTTTGAACTGTTAGCTGTTAGCGTTGTTTGAACTGATAGCGTTGTTTGAACTGATAGCATTGTTTGAAAGGTTAGCGTTGTTTGAACTGTTAGCGTTGTTTGAAAGGTTAGCGTTAGCTGTGAGCCGCCGACTTGCTTTCGCAATGTTGAGAGACATTGAGAAGCAATCAAAGTTTTCCTAATTTTAGATTTTGCACCTCCCACCATTTTTTTGACAGTTAGGTTTTACAAATCCTCTCACATGAATTCACAAATCTGTATTTACACGACACAAAACATGGTTTATCTCTATCTCCGTGTCAATGTGAGTTTTTCTTCGTTTCTTTCTGGTTCAAGTCAGAATTGACAGAAAGAACTCACCCAGTGTTGAATGAGAGGAAACAGCATCGCAAGGAAGGCAAAGTTCATATCATATGTTTGATTTCACAGGAAAAGATAACAATGATGGCGTTCCGGCGCCCTTACTCCCGACACACACAGACACACGAGATTAAAAAACAATACATCCCACACCACGCTGTCGAGGCCTGTAATAAAATAACACAACTCTTCAGCTATTTAATGAGGTTCCACCATCCAGCCCACCCGAGCACATACGCATTCTAACTGCCACAAAACTCTCATTTAACACTGTGCTTTCTCCTCATTTGGAGCTGGAATGGACCAACCTGAGGCCTTTTATATCCTCCATTAGTTGTGCAAGGGATATAAATTAGCAGTATCACTGCAACCGAGGCGCCATCCAGCCAAAGACTAATGATTTGCAATCCTCGATAAAGTAGTCCGACTAGGGGTGTCTCACATCGAATGAGTTTCATCGGCATGGAGACGGTGATTGAACAAAATGCACACAGTTTTGGCTCCGCGCTGCCATCACTTTAGATGAGAAGCAGCGCAGCTGCTTTTAGTTTCATGTCCACACTGTGAGCTTTGATGAATATGTCCTCCCACGTGAAATGAGCAGTTGGGAAACTTCTGCCACATTTGGTGAACTTTACAAATGGCCAGTGCTCCGAAAGCTGTGCGGATTATAATGATGAAATGATCAGATGATAGAATAAAAACAATAGAGCAGGGTTGTCCTTAACCCTCCTGTTACCTTTCGGGTCAATTTGACCCCATTCAATGTTTAACGTCGGTGTTCTTTGGGGTCAATTTGACCCCAGGCTGTTTTTCACTGTGTCAAACATATAAGAAATATCAACTTTTTTATATATTTAAAGGGCTATTTAGGTAGTCAACAAACAAACATAAAGTACCTCACACTTAAACTTGGGAAACAATATTAATTCTAATAATTTGACCCCAGCAATTAAAACCTCCAGAAAAAAATCGCTTTAACCAGCTAGAAGAGAGCGATACAAGTCCAGTCCATTTACCAAAACGCTTCATTAACCCTCTGGGGCCCGGGGTCATTTTCTTAATTTTACATCATTTCTTAAATTCACCTTTTAAAGGCACATGCATATGACACATAGCCATGTGTTTTGCAAAACACATTGCAGAACAAATCTTGGCACAATTGTGCTAAGGCACAAGTGTAAAGAAAATAGACATAATATTAGATTAGATTATATATTCCTTTATTAGTTCCACAGTGGGGACATTTCAGGTTCACAGCAGCGGGTGCACATTAGAGCATTAATAGAAAATAAAAATAAAACACAATACTAATACTAAATATACAGAGGAAATACAATATATACACAAGGCAGTGACCAAAGTGAATTTCCAGCAGGTCAATATAGCCCTATAGCTGAAAATTGAAGTTAAATTTTTCTAAATTCTTCATATCTCTTGTGAAACCCACCTTTACTCATGTGGATGAACTGTTTTGGTGTTTGAAATTGGTTTACCAAAAGGTCTTGGGATCACAAAAACAGTGAAATATATTAATACAATGGTAGATACATGTAAATAAATGTAGAAATAGAATATAAATTTGAGTAGAAATGATGCGGCCCCTCACACCATTCACCTTAATGATAAAAATGGAACTGAGAAATGTCTTCATACTGCAGATACAGCTTCATGGGGCGTGTGCGAATGAAAAATAACCATTACAAATATTTTGGGTTTCAAATACATATGTATTATACATATTGTCACAAGACCCGGGAGGGTTAAAAGGTCATGGTGTAGTTTGGCATCACAATATCCCAAAACATCATCTGATAGTGTACCAGAATAATCTTAATATAGTAAAAGATGAAAAAAGTAATCATAAAGTATGCCAAAAATAGACATTAAGGCAACGCATTGTATACCAAAAATACAGCCAAAGTATTGTTTGTAGGTCATCATGCATCATTGATGGTTGGCATGGCGACATCACACCTGCTCGCGGAGATGAGACGCTTCACCTTTAAGCGACTCCATCTCAGAAGTCTATTTCTTTCTTTTCTTTCACAGCACATGAAACGTCGCCGTGACACGGGGCGAGCGAGCCCGTAAAAAAAAAGCCTTAACTCGAGGTCACTCGCCCGATCACCTCTGGTCTGTGGCCTGAACTTCAGAAAAGTCAAAGAGCGTTTGTCTGAGGAGCTCCGTGTGTTCACGGGCTCATGTGGGGAGAATTCCTTCAAAGTAAAGCTTGTAGACATCAAAGATATTTGTGCTGCAATTCTCTCCGATGCCATCTTGCAGCACAGCAAAACAGACATAGTGTGTGTGTGTGTGTGTGTCCACATGCTCAGCACAATTACAGAACATCAAAGGCGACTAACATCTCTGCTGTTCGATTCCCTCTCAAGTGAATCGCCCTGCAGAGTAAAAAAACCCGGAGATCTGGCAACACGGCATCTCGCCGAGAAGGGACGAAGAGGGAAATGAAGATGAGTTGCGGGGCCCTGTGTGTGGAGGCCAGGTGATATAATGGAGGAAAGTGATCAAGGGAAAAGATTGGGATTGATGGAGGGATGGAACGAAACGGCTCCGACTGGAGGCCCGAAAGGAGGCAACCAGAGACGTGGGCGAGTGGATCCACATCGTGAAGAAGAGGAAGGTATTTGCATATGGAGAGGCTGATATCTGCAAGACAGCTGCAGCTCTCACAGCTGGCAGAGCGACAGCACCGGGCAGGTGTGGAGCTCGGCACATTCAGAAAGTGACACTTAACGAGAGATGTGTGTGTGCGTGTGTGTGTGTGTGTGTGTCGAGGGGGCACCATTCATCTTAAACAGCCCTTTGTGAAGCAGCCTTCAAAGATGGAGACGCACTGTATCGGCTCTTTCTCTTTTCTCCAGCACATCCATCTGCATCCTTCTTTCTCATTGCTCTTCCCGTTTTATAAACGTTCTCTTCTTTCTCTCCCAAAGGATGAACCAAAAGGGCACCAAAGAGTTTTATTGAACAGCGACAATTCACTTTCTTAAGTTATATGAAAAAAAGAAGGAAAAAAATGCCGTTGACGCATCTTAGTGCTGATGGTCATGTTTAACGTGTCTCTGTGCTGCTGGGCCAAGATTGTTATCGTTATAAAACCTAAATTAATGCATCAATCAATATTGCTCTGAAAACAGCACGATTAATTAAGCGGGTATATATTTGGTTATCTTCCTTCATTTGAGTATAACATTAATCTATCCTGTTTTTTTGTTGCTCTGGGACATTTTTAATCACTTTGTGACGGCACACATTTGATCACACTGATTATGTTTTTGAATGTTGACAAATCCAATATTTATACCGGGAAATTAATTAATCCGAGAGCAAGAAAAGGAAAAAGGGCGGAAAGGTCGTGTTGAGAGGAAGTCTCACCTTTAGGTGGAGGACTTTTTGTTTTCTCAGGAATTAGTTTGAAATCTGTATTTTATGCTGTTCAACTTTTTATTTTTATGCTTGAGTAATATGAGTATTTGATATTAATGTTCCATTCACTTTAACATCACATTTGAACAGTGAGCTTCTAACAGTAACCTACTGTCTTACGCTCACACACTATGTATTGCTGTGAAAGCAATGCATTCTGGGAGTCGTAGTGCTCGCTCCGATGATCCCAGTCAAGTGGGGGGGTTTTCTCACGGTAAATTTCTGCTGCCCCCCCCCACCTGTCCCCCCCCCCCACATGTTCCTTCCACTGTCCCCCCCACCTGTTCCCCCCACCTGTGCCCCGCCACCTGTTCCCCCTGTTCCCTCCACATGTCCCCTCCACCTGTCTCCCCACCTGTCCCCCCACCTGTCTCCCCACCTGTCCCCTCCCACCTGTCCCCCCCACCTGTCACCTCCACCTGTCCCCCACCTGTCTCTCCACCTGTCCCCCACCTGTCTCCCCACCTGTCTCACCCCCTGTCCCCTCCACCTGTCCCCCTGTCCGCTCCACCTGTTCCCTGCACCTGTCCCCCCACCTGTCCCCCCACCTGTCCCCTCCACCTGTCCCCCCCACCTGTCCCCTCCACCTGTCCCCTCCACCTGTCCCTCCACCTGTCCCCTCCACATGTCCCCTCCACCTGTCTCCCCACCTGTCCCCTCCCACCTGTCCCCCCCACCTGTCACCTCCACCTGTTCCATTATTTTTCTCCTACATCTCACAAAACTTGAATATACTTCAAATAAGCTTTAGCTAATTTCAGAGTCGAGACATCATATTTTTCCTGAGGGAATACAAACACAAATCATTTACGTCTGATATCCTTCAACTTCTCTCTGCTCTGATAAGATGACATAGTAATTGAGTTTTTTCACTCCCTCCAAACTTGTCGTCAGCAAGAAGAATCAAAACCTCGGCCGCTGCACACGTGCAACCCTCTCCCGGCTGCAGTGCTTCCTGACAGGTGGGCTGACTGCAGCGACTTTCTTCAGTCTAACAAGACATCTTATTGCCATTACTTACCCCCCCCCCCCCCCCCCCAACCCCTTTCACTTCAGTCTTTCCAGCCCCAAACATTTTAGACACTGTTTTCTTTCCAGCAACATGGACTTTAATGTCAGTAATCAAAGGTTTTCCTTCTTCTGTTTTCCTTGCCTTAATTTACAAGGGCATATATAAATATATATATATATTTATATATAGATATAAATTAATATATATATAAATAAATATCTATGTATAAATATCTATTTATATATATATATATATATAATTCTTTTTTTAAAAACCGCGGCAGTACGGTTTGACACTGTTTCCGT
Source organism: Pseudoliparis swirei (assembly GCF_029220125.1). Lineage (NCBI taxonomy): Eukaryota > Metazoa > Chordata > Actinopteri > Perciformes > Liparidae > Pseudoliparis > Pseudoliparis swirei. Next base: position 4,088,687 of record NC_079390.1, read on the forward strand.
TATTTCTCCGCGAAAATAAGGAGCAGAAATCAGTTTAACTCGTGGATGAATCAGTCGGGTTTCCTCCTGCTCCTCCTTCCTCCCGTCTCCCCCTCTGATACACAGAGGAACGGAGGGGCGACGTGTCGGGTGACGCGGGGCGGAAAGAACTCGTCACACGAAACCTTCAACGTGATTGGTCAATTCGTTTGTCTGTCAACATTTTGGGAAAAAAACAACCAATGAACACTCAGTAAATCACAAAGGACCTCCCACCTCACAGGTTAGGCTCTATCGCAGCCTGTCAGTCAGAGAGCAGAGAACACGGCGCGATGACAATGAGCCTTATTTCAGAGCTGAGATTGTTCTGGAATGTTTGATGTATAACACGTGGGGGTGTGTCACATGCAAAAGACTTTAAACGGTGAATTTAATTTATTTTGTAAAATGTATAAAATGCCCCCAGCCTCCAGAGGGTTAACGTGACACATTTGAATGTCAGTCAGTCACCAAGGCCACTGGTTCTGCTGCTGTTCAATGTTAAAGATGACAGGACCAATGGGGTCTCAATATACTTCTTTTTTTTACTAATCTGATGTTTCACTGAAGAAACAATTTATCATCCACGATATTAAATACCTCGCTGGCACTGTATATGTAGGAGCCTCTTTGAAAACACAGCTCTGTGTGAAGTTTGGTCTTTAAAAAGAAGGAAACAACTTTTAAGCGCGATTAATCGCGATTAATTAATCGCAATTTCAAAATGTGCGATTAATTAGTTAATTTTTTTAAATCGATTGACAGCCCTAATATATATATAAATGTCTATATATATAAATATATATTTATTTATTTATATATATATATTTACATATATATTTATATCTATATATATTTATATATAGATATACATAAATATCTATATTTAAATATATATATCTATATAAATATCTATTTATAAATATATATATATAGATATGTAAATATATATATAGATATGTAAATATATAAATAAATATATATATATAAATATAAATATTTATATATATATATATTGTTTTACTGTACATCACAGGTAAAGCTGCTGAAGCCGGAGTATTATAGACTTATCTTATACTATATTATCTTATATTATACTACTTATATTATTGACTTATCTTATACCTTATAGACTAGTCGATGGATATAGGAAAGTACTGCTCAGACAACTAAAAACACAACTAAAACTGAGTAATAATACCACCACAGACGGGGGACCTAAACAATAACATGAGTTATTCCCATTAATAAAAATCCATAAACACGTGTCTGTGCATGCGTTTGTCTCGTTTGCGTCTGATTGTTTGAGTGTGAGCGCTTTCCAAAGCAGCCGTTGAGTGTCTTATCGCCTCTTATCTCTCGACTCAGAGATACCGAGGTGAGAGGCTCCAGAAGGAAAACAGTGATAAAAACAACAATAGAATTAGGCTCATACAGACCCGTCTTTTTGGCAACTATTTATTCAACAATTTTCATTTCATACATGAGACTGAACCTCTAAATTAAATGTCATAAATCCCACAGACAATGGGAGAAAAAAACACCTTCATTACTGTGCTATATATATCGAATCAAGCCGCTTCAGTAGAGCTTGTTATGAATCCCCTTATTCCACCAAGGTACATCAGAAGCTAAATTAAAGTGTCTAGCTCTAATCCTGATCTTCACTGTGGGTATCTCTATATGTGTGAGTGCTAATGAGTTACAACTTCTTCCATCTGAGGACTGATATACATAAAGTTGTGTGTTGCTACATGGAAAACATGTTTTTGATAGAGGGCAAAAGCATTGAACTGCTTACCTACCATGAGCTATAATATAAGATAACATTGTGTACAAACACAACTTCTATCATTCTGGAAACTTGTGTTAATATTTGCAGCATATTTATATAAATGTCAAGGATTTTCAAGTCAGCGATCAAATCCAAAAATCTGTTTCCTAAGTCTAAAATCCCAAATGACAGCGAGATGACAGAATGACTGAAGAATCACTGAATAACTTTATTAACATTGCGATCATTTTTAAAACTCAACAAACACACGGCGTCAGCATCCAGAGGCGACGGCAGCAGAGTGAGAAGAGCTTACAAGTCCCCATTTTTAGACAGGAAAAAAAAAAAAAAGAAAAAAATTATCGAAATGAAACAGATTCCTGAGATGCAAAACAAAAGAAAGAGATATAATCATTAAAAAATAAAACATCTCTACATGGTATTGTGTCACTTGTCATCGCTGTGACAATTTGGAGACTAGGCTGATTGACTCTAGTTTCAATGTTGCAGAGAAACAATGAAATGTGCTGACACTGCACAGACGTATGAGACGCGTCAGAGAGAGGGGGGGGGGGGGGGTACCACTCAAAACCTTCAAGTTAAAACAAAATTCAAACCGATACAGATTATGACTCAAAGGTGCCCATTACTTTCATATTCATCACTTAAAAAAAAAAAGAAGGGGATTTAGAGTTGTTCTTTTTAGTCGATATGGGCGTCTAGAGACGACAACTGCTCGCGCAAACTTGAGCAAAAAAAATGAACGAGTGTGTGTAATATGTCGTGACCGGGGGTAGCAGGATGAATACATGATGCAGGATCATCAGGCGGAGTTTGGACACGCTTCAATCATCAAGAAAAACAGAGCGGCAGGAGGGCAGAGGAGCAAAACCCCCGAATACGCATCCGAGGATCCTCTGATGTCCCTTTTTTTAAAGCTGAATTAAAATGTCAGGGTCCCCTGAAATGGTGAGATATGATGTCATCATATAGAATAGTTATACACGAGTGCACTTGGCCAACATCGACGGTAACTTGTGGTGTCATAAAATGTGTTTATATCATGACTTCCTGTGGACACACACACACACACACACGATTAAAAGTCACACGCACGTGGTTTTGGACGAGTCCGTTATGCGCAACCCAGCATGAAAAATGCAATTTCATGGCAAAGTTACTGCCTGATGTGCATCAATAAGTAATATCTCAGCTGCGGCGACACTCCCACCATCAGTCAAAAGGAGAAGTGGGTTTGTTTGGAGACGATTAAAGTCGATTAAACGGGCGAGTGGCCGATGGAAACGGGCCGCTTCTGTCTTTCGGGGTGAAATTAGAGGCCCGTGATGGATGTTTACCAAACTGGTTTATGTGGGAAGCAAAGGAGGCAACAAGTTTAAAGCTTAGTTTCAACCGACAGAGAAAAAGAAATACGACTAATAACCGACCCGTTGATGATACTGTGATGGTTGGAGTCCATCATTGTGTCATAGTTCATGATGGTATGTGCCAGGCTGTTAGATTAGCAAATTAAAAAAAAACAAGGTTTGGTTTAACCATCATAAAAAGCAATTTTCAACACATTGGCTCATTACTGCCATGTCAAAACTCTTTTTTTTTTTTTTTACATGTGGTTTTCCGGAAAAAACAACAACAAAAGTAAAACACATTTCACCGATTAATAAGAAATACCCATCGAATTAGTCAGAGTGCACACTTCAGTAAATGGCATCTGTTTAATCTCCAGACACCAACTCATCACCGCGGACCGGATTATTCACGTTCATTTAATACAAAAAACAATCTCGCTTCTCTGACTTCAGAATCCACGGATTCATTCGTCCGCTCTCTTATTTCTAATATTGATACGCGGGCGTAGAATAAAAAAAACAACAAAAAAACGACTGACACCATCATTAATTAAGATGCGTTGAAAATAACTACATAGAAAAGTATTTTAAAAAAAGAAGACTTTACAGCATTGTGATGATAAAAATAAAAATAAAGTACAGCATGTGATACGAGAAGCTTCCCGGAGACCGAGAGCCGGTCTCGAGGTCTCCGGTGTGAGGCTGGAGACGGACGCCGAGTGCTATATTGATTGAAGTGCTCTAAAAATGACAAAATATGAAAACTGTGGCAAAGCTTTTGCATTTTTAAAACATATTTAAATGTAATACACGCGGCCTGAAGCCGACATCGGCGGTGATAGCTTTAATGATTACCAATAGCGGTGCTGGGAGACACACACACACACACACACACATAGGGAAAGACCTTACTTGCTGACCTTATTTGCATATTGTTGTAAATTGGCCACTCGATTGGAGACAACTGGGCCCACTATTTTTATTGCCCTTGGTAATAATTTGCTCCCTCATAGTAGATTAGTGCCATGCCTTTTAAATCTTTAGTTTCAGAAGCCACGTTGTTTATCGCTCTTTCACACAGAGGAGAGGAAATGGCCGCGGATAAATGAAAAGAAACAGGAGTTGTTCACAAGGTTATGTTTGCCTAAGCGTGTGTGGAACTTTAAAATGCCTCCAACATGAAGGCAACGTATCCTTGAATGCTTTTAAAATTCCCAATTTGCATTTTAAGGATTTGGAGAAGACGGAGATGCACTATTTTCTATTCCTGTTTTACTTTAGTTGTTGTTATTATTATTTATTTGTTGTTGTTTATCACATCTATTCCAACACCGAATCCTTCCCGACACCAAGAAGCCACCGCTCTCCGAAGTCAAGTCACACGCATACTTCCATTATAGTGCTCTCTCTTAAATAACGTCAGTTAAAAAAATAAAAGTAAAAAAATGAACCAAACAAAAACATGCGAATGTGGAATTACCAAAAGTTTAGTTTTCACCCATTATATACATGCCTTTGTGCCAAAACAGAAATACATTTGTTTAAAAGTTTTCCAATAAGGATTATTCAATGAAAAAAGTAAAAGCAAATAGATAAAGTGGCTAATATACAAATTTGTAGGAATCCAGAATTTTAAACAGCAATTTTCACAATGAACCACATTTTAGCAGACACAATACACAGCAGGGAGATTTGAACCATTTAAACCCAAACTATTAAAATATTTTTTAAAGAAAAAAAAAACATGTTTTAGCTTACATTTTTAAAAAGATGCACTGTATTCCCCCCCCTAGAATGTAATCAGAGACCCCCGCGGGGTCCCTCCACTCCGAATAGATGGACCGTTCCCAAGGAACACAGTAACTCATTCAGACATGTTTGTGCTTCTCTATTTATCTTCAGTTTTTAGTTTTTGGAAAGGAGGCCCCTGCAGATCTACGACCCGGCATTCACACACTATTTTACATCTTTTTAAATATTATTATTTCGTTTTTTGCTTGAAGACCCCGTGAAATGGAAATTTAAAGTTCAGTTGACGGACATCGACTCCGACACAAATTTAAATAAGTCGAGTTTTTTTGACATGTTGGTGATGCGTTTACAATTTCACTAAATAGTTTAAAGCTTGGTAAACACAGATTTAGAGGTGGAATTATGCACTTCAAAAAATGTCAAATTATTGTACACTATTTGTAAAATTGGACGACTATATGAGCCAGAAGTGTAAGAAGAGGTAAGCTAACACAATGAACATGTCATTAGTGTGTAAGTCCAACTTATTGAAATACCTCTTCATGGTTCATTTTACATTTCACAGGGTCCTTTAAGCCTAAAAAAAAAAAACCAATGTGAAAAAACGTGAAAAAAAGAAAGAAAAAGTATCCTAAACTCATTTCAAATACAATTTATACAGCTTTCAGAGCAGATTCATCCCTCCTGTACACCTGAACCCGCCGTGTGAACCACAAACTACTGTAAGCCGCCAGTACGGGACACTGAAGGTGTCGCTGGCGCTTCCCTAAACTGCAGTGCAATAATAATATACAGACAAAAGTACAGCAGATTTAGCAAATGGTTTGTATACACTTGATTGAGTTTATTTGATGTGATGCTCCATCTAGCGCCCGTGTGTATTATCTGCTCTAAACAATACCCCGCGACCCTTTATTACCCCCTATAGCCTAATAATGAGAATCATGTTACACACTTATCTGACAAACCTTTGCTACAGTGTTACACAAAACCTTCTTCTTATCTTACAAGGGGTCGACTGCGTAGTTACACCACTATTTAGAGGGGGATGGGGGGGGGGGGTTGGGGGAGGGGAGATGGATTCTAAAAGTACCATATTCAGTGTGACAGACATGTATAAGGCGTAAAAACAGCAACGATCGTCATGAAAAGAAGAAAAGACGCGACGTATAATCGGAAGCGGCGAGCTAGCGGCGGACGGGATGGTCCGGTGACGCGTCTACAAGCTACGAGCAGACGACACGCGAAGGCATCGACAGAAGTTCAATGGCGTCTGTATTTTTAGGCACCGTGTTGATGTGATATATGATATGTGTTTGTGAACGTGTGTGTGTGTGTGTGGACAAAAAGGGGGATTCACTGTGTGTGTGTGTGTGTGTTTGGATGCCTGCCAGGACGGGGACACAGGTAGAGGAGATGCAGACGGGCTCATGTAAAGAAGCAGTCACGGTGGTGGACACAGACTTCCGGGCGTCGGCGTCGAAAAGACGAGGAAAATATAGACGAGGAAGGGGACGGCGACGGAAAGCTGCCCGGTGAACACCGGCTGCCCCAAAGGAAACAGAAAGAAGGAAAGAGAGGACGCTATGGAAAAGATAGAAAAAGGCAATAATAGGAAAACACTTAAGGAACTTCTCTGTCTGTGGGCCGCCTGCGGGTTCTTTGTTGACACAGCGGGGGGGGGGGGGGTGGGGCGGTGGTCAAGAAAAGGGGGAGACAGAGAGAGAGACAGAGAGAGACAGAGATCGAAAGAGGGGGAGGGGAGAGCTGCACAGCTCCCCCTGCAGTCTAAATGAAGTACTCTTTCTTCTCCTCCGCGTGTGCGTGGTTCCCCTCGGCGTTGATGATGGCCGTGTCGGCGTCGGGCGCGTCGTCCGCCCCTTTGGCCTCGTTGGTCAGGTACGTTCCTGAGGAAACACAAACAAACCGACGTCAACAACAAACACGTGTTGTATTTACAACCTCAGTAACGCGATGTAACTCATATACATAATACATATATATATATATATATATATATACATATGCATATATATATATGTATATGCATACATGGATATATATATATACATATATATATATAGATGTATATATACATCAATATATATATGTATATATATATACATACATATATATGTATATATACATATTTATATGTACATATATATGTATATATCCATATATGCATATATATATGCATATATATATATATACATATATTTACATATATGTATATATATGTATATATATATAAATACATTTCTATATATATATATGCAGATATAGATAGCATATATATATATATATGTATATGCATACATGGATATATATATATATATATATACATCTATATATAGATGTATATACATGTATATACATATATATATATACATATATATGTATATATATATGTATATATACATATTTATATGTACATATATATGTATATATATCCATATATGCATATATATGCATATATATACATATATTTATATATATATGTATATATATGTATGCATATATATATGTATATATATATAAATATATTTCTATATATATATGTATGCAGATATATATATATATGTATAGATTTATATATATATATTTCTCTCTATATATATATATATGTATGCAGATATATATGTATATATATACATAATACATGAGAGGCTAGGAGGGTTTTTTATTTATTTTTTATTTGCTTTGTCTGTTTTGAAGTTGTGAGTCTTCTTCTTGTAGAGTTGACTTGTTAGTACTTGACAATGTTTAAGAGTTCTCACTATTAATTGTTTGTGCAGCCATTGGAAAGTTTAAATATTGCATTGTTTGTATGTGTAATCTCGTGTTTTTAGTTTTTTTATAAGACGTCTGCCTCTCGGGACTGCAGATGAAAAATAGCCTCTTGGCACATTTACAGGAATGTTTTGATTAATGTTCACCGTCCCTTATTAAATAAATCAAAGAAAAAAAGAAGAAGAAAAAAGCATATTCAGTGGAGAGTGAGTTTAAAAAAAAACCTGCATCAAAAAACAACTTTATTGTTCTCAATTATGGCAAATGAATGTAACAACAAAACAAAAAAACATGGGTCCCATCGAGGAAACATTAGCATCAATGCTACCAATGTTTACGGGACTTAAAGGGTAACAACTAAAAGGTGATTAAAGCTTTTATTAAATCTGGACCCTTTATTCTCATACTTCTATATCAAAGTAAATAATAGGAACGAACCTCTTTGTAATTGTATTAAGAGAAAACGCTAACTGGCAGCTGCGGCGGGGTGCGGGGGCTATTGCGCAACTCACTGTTACGTAACTTTAGTTTCCCCCCGACAGGAGAATAAAGTGTCTGACGACGACATGAAGAAAAACCTCCAGAGAACTAAACCAAACTTTGTGGGCTCAAAGTTCACAGAAGCCACAGGAACACCGAGCCGGCACTTTATTCTTGCGCTCGAGTCGAAATCATTGAAATATTCAGCCAGAACACTGAAACATCTTTTAGATACTCTAAAGCTACCCTTCCTGCACTCTCACGTTTCACCCCGAGCGACACTCTTTTTCATAACTCACACACTTATGATAACAAGCGGCGCCTCGGTGGCAGAAACACGCCTGTTAGCGGATGTGAATGACGCCGGCTGCTCGGCCCAACCGCATCACATCGGTTTGGCTATTTTAATGATCGTTTCTCTTTTCTTCTTCTTCTTTTTTCCTCCTTTATCATTTGCACTACACGGTCATTTATGATTATTTTTTCTTCTTTCTCACTCCGGAGACGCCAAAGCAAACACCTGCTATACCTGTTAGCTTTGCAGTGGGAGGACTTTCTATGGGGTCGCTTGCCATTTCAAAAGAAAAATTGTTGTCCCTATTAGTCCGTTAGACACAGACACGGGAAAGGTTGAACAAATACCAAAGGTACCCTTCAAGCCTTCAGTCGCTGCAGGTATGTCACACACTTGTAACTTGGGGAAAAGGGGGAGGGGCTTCAACGTCTCATCGGGGGAGAAGTAAGACATGTCCTCTGTGGCCTTTACCTTTATGCCGGGCCAGGTATCTTCCCAGAACGATGATTAAACACAAGGTGACGAAGACCACCACGGCCACCACTCCTCCGATCAGGGCGTGGTCGGTGCCGTGCTGCCCCAGAGCGTTGGGATCTGAGAGAGAGAGAGAGAGAGAGAGAGAGAGGGAAACACAAGAGAGCAGATGAAGGAGCCGGTTGGGTGAGGTGATGGAGAGCAGCGAGGGCGGAGGAGGAGGAGGAGGAGGAGGAGGAGCAGCGAGACAGACAATACAAAACGAGAGCAAAAAGGAGGGTGGGAGAAAAAAAAGGAGATTATTTCCACCCTCGTTGCCGTTCTAATGAGCTGCTGTCATTCCTCTCTCCTCTTCTCACATCGTGCAGTCGGAAACAGAGCTGTCTCGCTCTCTGAGAATAATAAAACGGAGAGAGAGAGAGAGGGAGAGAGGCAGACACCCGCATTGACACAAAGAAGCAGCTACAGGCAGACGCGCGCATTCGCCCGGAAAAATGACGGAAAAGGGAGAATGAAAGAGAAACTCGGAGGGAAAAAAGAAGGAGTGAATTATTCAGGATCCCCCCCCCCCCCCCCACCTCCGCCACGGTGCTGCAGGAGTCCCCAACATGGAGGGCGGCGGCGGTGGAAGAGGAGCACACAGTAAATAAATCATCACACAGGAAAATAATCACGGGTGGATCAACCTTCCGCTGAGGGAAGATTGTTGTGAGGGGGAAATGAACTGCGTGTCAGAGAGCGGCTGCAGGTCCGACAGCAGCGCCACGAACCACTGAAGGCGTGTCTACTCACGCCAACACACTAAAAAAACATCAAAGGTTTCCCTGGATTTAGGGGGAAAAAAGGCTTCATTTTCTTTTATTCACTTGAACTCTCACTTTCGTGTCGGTTATTTAGCTTTCGAGGCGCTGACGGTGTCCGCTGGAGGCAGAGTGAAGAAAAAAAGAAGGATTGGTGACAGTGACAGCGGTGGGAGATGTGGGTAATGGGTTCACCTGTATTATTCATATCGGTCCATGACACCTGAGAAATTAGCACCCATCTCATTATCCTCCTCCGAGTGCCGGGGCACGACACACACAGACAGACACACAGACACACACACACATCACCCTGTCACTCTGTGTGTGTGTGTGTGTGTGGGGCCTCACGATAGCTCAAATATGGCCGTGTCGGGGTGAGCGGTGATGGAAAGGCGGTTCAGACACACAGCGCACGTCTCACATCGCCGCGCCTCCTCCTCAGCGTCCTCCTTCTGCTTTCAGCGGCCGCCCGCGTGGCCAAATGGAACAGCTGGCTCGCTCTCGCTCCATAACTCTCTACGTGGTCTGAGTGACCGGGGCTGTCACACTTCACCGCCTCCCAACGGACACACACACACACACACACACACACGTTGATACGGACAGACGTTGGGAGGTGTGTTTTCTTCTTCACAGCGCTGTGGTTCTGCTTGGCCGGTGGAGCGGACAGTAGAGGAATGTTCCCCCCCGGCAGCGAGGACTCTGCGTTTAGTTACACACATGGTTGTGTCTCTTCACCTCTATGTCAGGACGGTGAGTGTTTTACCATCACACACACACACACACACACACACACACACACACACACACACACACACACACACACACACACACACACACACACACACACACACACACACACACACACACACACACACACAGTCCTGCTGCTGCGCTTAAAGTCCGGCTGTTACGACCCAGTGCAAAGCAAAAACCAGCCGTGGCGGCCGTGTGTCCGCATATAGAGCATCACGCAGTTTGGCCACGCACTAACGCCGGTGTCATGTCCGAGAGATGGGGAGGGGTGGGGGTGGTGTGTGTGTGTGTGTGGGGGGTGGGGGGGCTGTAAGTCAAAACACCTTGACACTTCCCGAGCATGCTGTCTGGTCCTGCTGCTGCTGCCACTGAAGTCAGTGTGTACGCACACAGATTGTCCACCACGTTGCTGAATTTGAATACACTCCTGGTGACTCCAACACTCAGCTAGAAGGAGAACATTTAGGGATTTATTGCCTAACGGGCCATTGTTTGCCACATACCGAGGATAAGGGTCGGCAAGGATCGATAAGGATCGACAAGGATCGATAAGGATCGACAAGGGTCGTCAAGGGTCGATAAGGATCGTCAAGGGTCGACAAGGATCGACAAGGATCGATAAGGATCGACAAGGGTCGTCAAGGATCGTCAAGGATCGTCAAGGATCGATAAGGATCGTCAAGGATCGTCAAGGATCGACAAGGATCGTCAAGGGTCGATAAGGATCGACAAGGGTCGACAAGGATCGACAAGGATCGATAAGGATCGATAAAGGTCGATAAGGATCGACAAGGATCGATAAGGATCGATAAAGGTCGATAAGGATCGATAAGGATCGATAAGGATCGACAAGGATCGATAAGGATCGATAAAGGTCGATAAGGATCGATAAGGATCGATAAGGATCGATAAGGATCGTCAAGGATCGACAAGGATCGATAAGGATCGTCAAGGATCGTCAAGGATCGATAAGGATCGTCAAGGGTCGATAAGGATCGTCAAGGATCGATAAGGATCGACAAGGATCGATAAGGATCGATAAGGATCGACAAGGATCGATAAGGATCGATAAGGATCGATAAGGATCGACAAGGGTCGATAAGGATCGACAAGGATCGACAAGGATCGATAAAGGTCGATAAGGATCGACAAGGATCGACAAGGATCGATAAAGGTCGATAAGGATCGATAAGGATCGATAAGGATCGATAAGGATCGACAAGGGTCGTCAAGGGTCGATAAGGATCGACAAGGGTCGACACGGATCGTCAAGGATCGATAAAGGTCGATAAGGATCGACAAGGATCGATAAAGGTCGATAAGGATCGACAAGGATCGATAAGGATCGATAAGGATCGTCAAGGGTCGACAAGGATCGACAAGGATCGATAAAGGTCGATAAGGATCGATAAGGATCGATAAAGGTCGATAAGGATCGTCAAGGATCGTCAAGGATCGATAAGGATCGACAAGGATCGACAAGGATCGATAAGGATCGATAAGGATCGACAAGGATCGATAAGGATCGATAAGGATCGATAAGGGTCGATAAGGATCGACAAGGGTCGTCAAGGGTCGATAAGGATCGACAAGGGTCGACAAGGGTCGACACGGATCGTCAAGGATCGATAAGGATCGATAAAGGTCGATAAGGATCGACAAGGATCGATAAAGGTCGATAAGGATCGACAAGGATCGATAAGGATCGATAAGGATCGTCAAGGGTCGACAAGGATCGACAAGGATCGATAAAGGTCGATAAGGATCGATAAGGATCGATAAAGGTCGATAAGGATCGTCAAGGATCGTCAAGGATCGATAAGGATCGACAAGGATCGACAAGGATCGATAAGGGTCGATAAGGATCGATAAGGATCGACAAGGATCGACAAGGGTCGATAAGGGTCGATAAGGATCGATAAGGATCGATAAGGGTCGATAAGGATCGATAAGGGTCGATAAGGATCGATAAGGATCGATAAGGGTCGCAGCTGATGAGGCTGCAGTCGTGGTTTGAGAAGTTTCTCTGGATGTTTCGATGCTTCGTTGTGCCATCCACGTCCGTCCGTGTGAACCACGTTGTCTAAAGCCTCGCGTCGCTCCAGATAGAGACGCACACAGTGATGTCACTCGAGTCGGCGTCGGTCGGGGCTGAAGACTTACAGAGGGGTCAAGTTACAAATAAAATATATCATCTGTCCTGTAGTTCTTCCTCATTTCCCCTAGCGGCTAGTTAGCAGCTAAAGGCTACGTCAGCTGTTTGCTAGCATAACCAGAAACCAGAAATCTCCGCCTGAACCGCCTGTGGTTCAGTTGAATTGTGGGTAATGTAGGCGGATAACGTCAAGGTTTTAAGGAGGAAGAAAGGTTGAATAAAATTAATAAGAATGACGGTATATTTTTAATCGATGAAGGCATCTTTCAAGCCGAAGCGTGGGGGGGGGGGGGGAGAAGAGCATCCGATACAGAAGGTTACATTTCCCGAGTAGTATTCCATCAACCGGATACTCGCGAAGCAGCGGAAGCTCCGTGGCATGAATTCATCACGAACCTACACCGTGTAAATACAAAAACACGGCTCCATCGATTGCAATCTTTTGTATTCTGGTCTTAATCCACACGGGAGAAAAATACAGCGAGGGCGTATGAAGACACACACAAAAATAGAAATGAAAGAGATGATGGACAGGAAAAAGGAAAACATTTCAGGAAAAGGAGACAAGGAGGGGAAGGATCTAGAGGGGGGGGAGGGGCGGGGGGTCATGCATTTAATAGGTCCAGAACACATTATCTTTTAATAAGGGCACATACATTCCTCCCTCTGTGATTTAATATGAGAGCGTGGAAGAGCAAACTCCTCTTTTAATATGTATAACGGTCTCCTTGTCGCCGAGGCCTTTGCGAGTTTGGGCTTGTTTAACGAATTAAAAGGGGTTCGCGGCTTCGGTGGCCAGACCGAACCGGAGACGTTGCTCTCTGACCCCCCCGAACGAACGTCTCATGTGATCCGTTTCAGCGAGGCGGGGTTACGGTGACGGGATGTGTGATGGCGGTGCTCTGTGGGGCGTTCAGGAGCACGCGTGGAGGCTGGAAATGGAAATATGAGGACATATTGCTGTTCATGACAAAACTTTACAAACTGTTTTAGTTTGACTGATACAAAAAAAGTTGGTATATGGACATCGTGGACCGATATTTGAGGAAATGTGTTTTTTGTGTTTGGTTATTTGGGGTTTTATAGGATATGAAGATCTTCTTTCTCGAAATATTATGACTTTATTCTTGTATTTTACAATTTTCTGATAGAACTCAGATATAATACATTACATCACACATCGTTTAGCTGATGCTTTTATCCAAAGAGACTGACAATAATGTTACATTCATACACCACAGGGGAGCAACTCAGGGTTAAGCTTCTTGCTCAAGGACACATCGACTAGGGCGGGGATTGAACCGGCAACCCCCTGATTGAAAGACGGACCTGCTACCCACTGACCCACAGTTGCCCGTACTACTTTATTATCAATATAGGGTTTATTTTAAAGTGAAGAATGTTTTAAACATGAGCAGAACTCTTTCATTCGGAGATAATAAAGTCCAGAATTCCAGAAATTAATTCAAATTAATTGAATTTTCCATTGAGGTGAAAAGTTGCCACATGGCACATTTAAAGAGGTGAAAGACACACAGGAGGAGGAAGAGTAAATCTGGTCGACAGGTGTTTAGAAAGCGATACAGAATGCTTGAGAGCCCTATTACTGCATTATGTCTCATTATATTATTATATGTTCACCTGGTGCCCAAATTTAGTGGTTTCCTTTACATAAATGAAGATATTCGCACCATAAATTGATGCAGAAAAATACACAAAAATGCAGGCAATTAAGTGTTGTCCGCTCAACATGTTCCCCGGACCCCCCCCCCCCCCCCCCACACACACACACTTAAAATGTGTACCAATACCATCCTCCGCTCTGCCTTTCATCTAAAGTTATCTTTTAAATGAGCAATCTCAATATATCAGATTCAGCATCTTGGAAGCAACTCAAACGGCCTTAGCTACAGCTTATCGTCTCTCTCTCCTGGTATTAAATATTTGTAATATTCAAAGGATTTTTTCATGCCCTACAGGCATATTTGTTCTTCTTCTTTTGGAAGACTTTTCCTCTCCATCTCAGATAGATATGACTGTGAAGAAACGGTTCCAGTTGCTCGGATCAATAAAGCGGCAACGAGCGTCAGCACAGGCTTTTAGAGCCTCGTGTCTGCGGTCGGGTCAGGGACTCTGTGTGTGTGCGCGTGTGTGTGTGTGTGTAGTTTTGTGCATTAGATTCATTACAATTACTCTAAAACACACAGCAATCTAAATGCTATCATATGATATTCATGCTATTTGATTTTATCGTGTCATGGTGTTTAATTGCGTCGGAAAAACAATTTGTATTCTTACCTGGCTCTAACAATGATTATTATGATAATAACTATTGATACTATTATTATTATAATAATTAATAATATATATATATATTATATTATTATAATAATAGTAATAATACTATTACTTGTAATAATAATAATTCATATTATATATAATAGTATAATAATATTATTAATAATTAATATAATAATGTACATTCATCAATATACAATATTTATTATATTATAATTATATAATTATTAATTATTATAATAAGACATATAATATATTCAATATTTATAATAATTGTCGGATGTTCTGTTACTTGAGAGAATCCCAGAAATCAATTAGGTACTAACAAAATAAAAAGAAGTCGTGGCTACAAACAAAAATAAAGAGGAAAGGAATTTTTGGTATTGCCTCCTGAATGAGGACAAAGTAACTGAGATACAGTCCGATTACCTGAAATACACAAAAAATAAAGAAAAACGTAACGCCTCGAATGGCTTCGCACGGCACATTACATCATTTAGCGTGAAACATAAAGAGACACTTATGACTGCATCCGTTCCGTTGTAAATATGCTAGGTTAAAGTCAGAGAACAAAAGAAAAGAAGGTGCCTGCTAACAGAATGAACGTTAGAGGAGGAGTGACTCGTGGAACGTGACTTCACTTGTTTGATGAGTTAAGCCAAACGTTTAGGCTGATTTAGCAATTTCACCAATCTGGCTCTACTGACAGGTGTGAATATACTTTTGAATGCATGCACCCATCCATGAGAGAGAGAGACAGGAAAGAGGAGACATAACCAAGACAAGTGTGTCTGTGTGTGTGTGTGTGTGTGTGTGCGTGTGTGTGTGTGTGTGTGTGTGTGTGTGTGTGTGTCCTCCACATTATTGCTTGCTGGGTCAGAGTGGATTAATTAGATTCTGAAAACAAATTACTTCTGCTAATCATTCAATAAAGCCCACACATGGACTTGGCCACTATCTTGAATATTCAACACCCCCCCCCCCCCCACACACACACACACACTTCTCTCTCCTCAGAATGAAAATAAATTGTGGTCAGCAGGGTAACAGCATGAAGTTATAAGGAAAAGCAAGATAATCAATCATACAAATTCATTAAGTTGCATGCAATAATCAATTTATCAATGCGGCTCTGTGTCCGACAAAATCCATAACCTCTTCAAAAAACAGCGAGGCAGGGAGATGACCAACGGCAGCAATGTTACTGTGTGGTAACTTTAATCGTAAATATATTGCTGCTTCTTTTTTTCTCCAAATACATAAACTGAATTATTCTGCCGGTTAGCTTGGAAGAAATTTCCCCGTGTGAGCCAAGTGTTAATGACTCTGCAAGCAAATTTCCCGCAAGCTTATATTTTGTAAGTGCCTTTGTGTGTTTTAGGTCCTTTTATTTTGAAGGTTTTCCGGCGAGACCGGAAGTAGATGTAAATCTCGTAACTTGACTTCGTTAGTTGACTGTTTACTGAAGGAAAAATGTCTTCATGAGTATTTTTCTTACTCCATGAACTTCTAAGCACCGAGCTGGAACGGGAACAAGGTACTTTGTGTTTTATTTGGGCTTTGACTTCATGTTTAGTGACTTTATTTGTGTATTTACTTGTAAAATGAATTGTAATTAGATGCTCAAGCTAGATGTTAGCTGTGTGTTCCCTTTAAGAAAGAGAAATGTTGTGATTAATGTCCACATGTATATATGAATGTCATCTAATTAATGTTGACACTCATAAGAGCTCATTCCTGTTTTATTTGTTCCATATACACTACCGTTCAAAAGTTTGGGGTCACCCAGACAATTTCGTGTCTTCCATGAAAACTCACACTTTTATTTATCAAATGAATTGAAAATTGAATAGAAAATAAAGTCAAGACATTGACAAGGTTAGAAATAATGATTAATATTTGAAGTATTAATTTTGTTCTTCAAACTTCAAGCTCAAAGGAAGGCCAGTTGTATAGCTTATATCGCCAGCATAACTGTTTTCAGCTGTGCCAACATAATTGCACAAGGGTTTTCTAATCAGACATCAGTCTTCTAAGGTGATTAGCAAACACAATGTACCATTAGAACACTGGAGTGATCGTTGATGGAAATGGGCCTCTATACACCTCTGGAGATATTTCATTAGAAACCAGACGTTTCCACCTAGAATAGTCATTTACCACATTAACAATGTATAGTGTGTATTTTGATTAATGTTATCTTTATTGAAAAAACAGTGCTTTTCTTTGAAAAATAAAGACATTTCTAAGTGACCCCAAACTTTTGAACGGTAGTGTAGCTCTTACGGTGATTTCTGGAAATTAAATGGAAAATGGAGAAACTCTTAACCCTCCTGTTACCTTTAGGGTCAATTTGACCCCATTCAATGTTTAATGTCGGTGTTCTTTGGGGTCAATTTGACCCCAGGCTGTTTTTCACTGTGTCAAACATATAAGAAATATCAACTTAGGGTAAAATATGTTTGTAAATGTAAAGGTAAAAGGAGGGTTAAATGTATGTTCATCAATAAGGCTCATGGTTAAAAAAAAAAAATGCAATTCTGTAAACATCAGTATGCTTCACTATAGTCCGGCTGTCCGCTACACCAACAGCAGATCGAGTGCAGGAGGAATAAAGAAGTCTCCCTCACTGAAATGAGTGATCCTGGAGGAAGGCGCCACAACAAGCTCCACCCCCCCCCCCCACCCCAAGGGAGACACGCAGAGAAAAATGAATAAAAGACTAAATACAACTTCCTGTCAACACATGAAAATTAGACTCTTTTAACTGTGTGTGTGTGTGAGTGAGTGCGGTCTGAAGATTGCTGAATGTGTCCCCTGCCATTGAGATTTAATGAATAGAAGGGCTATTACAAGTAATTCATAACACCAGCCCCAGGATCTAATGATTGCTCTTTTTTTCTTCTTCCCCCCCCGTTCTACACTTTGTTCCAAATTGTTGCTATAATTCTTCCCCAAAGCGAGTTGAAGTGACAGCCCATCAATAATAATTGCCCAGGCAATAAGTGGAAAGACCTTTTGCATTATGTTTTAATTTCTCCTGCGCTCCTCCTCGGCTTTATCGCGTAAAAAAAAGAAGAAGGGTGGAGAGCGGAAGAGAAAAATGGAAGAGAAGATGTTCGGTGGTGCTCGATATTTAACCGTTTCACCCCCTCGGGGGATGCTGCAACCCCCGAACCAGCCTTTCTGGTTTAAGCACATAAACCACTTGCCCTCAAGAATATACGTCTTATATAACCTCCCCCCCCCCCTTTAAAACAAGATCAATAGCAATGGAATAAAGCAGCTACGACTCCCTCCGAGCGATGAAAACCGTCCCCTCCCTAATTTAATTTTCACAAAAGGTTCGTCCTCCATCAGCGGCGGGGAAGAGGTGAACGCGGGGTTAAAGACATAAAGCGTTACATGTGGAGTTCGACCTTTCTCCCTTTTAATACCGCAATAATTCTAAATTTAAACAGTCCGCGTCACATCCATGTTATTAAAGCGCGTCGTGAAAGGACTTTAAGTTACCCGGCTCATCGTCGTCTTCAAGTTTTATTTCTGAACTCGTTTATTTTTTTAAAGTGTAATTTGTTCGCGTAAGATATGTACATGTTAGATATGTAATGCCAGCGCCACAGTTTATGTTGTTGTTGTATTCTGTATGCTTATAGAGACTGGTATTGACCCATCTGAAGGGCATCACAGGCCCCCTGCTGGACCCTCTGCAGTTTGCCTACCGGGCAAACAGGTCAGTGGATGATGCAGTCAACATGGGGCTGCACTCCATCCTGCAACACCTCGACTCCCCAGGGACCGACGCAAGGATGCTGTTGGTGGACTTCAGCTCAGCGTTCAACACCATCATCCCAGAAGTCCTCCTCACCAAACTGCCTCCACCTGTCAGTGGATCACAAACTTCCTGATGGACAGGAAGCAGCGGGTGAGGCTGGGAGAAACAACATCCAGCACCCGGTCAGTCAGCTCTGGTGCACCTCAGGGATGCGTGCTCTCCCCACTGCTCTTCTCCCTCGACACCAACGGCTGCACCTCAGGAGAACCATCTGTTCAACTCCTAAAATTTGCAGACGACACATCAGTCATCGGCCTCATCCGTGATGATGACGAGTCTGCATATAGGCGGGAAGTTGAACGGCTGGTCCTGTGGTGCGGTCGCAACAACCTAGAGCTGAACACGCTTCAGACTGTGGAGATGACAGTGGACTTCAGGAGGAGCCCCCCAGCCCCCCCTCACCATACTCAATAACACTGTGTTGGCTGTGGAATCCTTCCCCGGACACAAACTATTTAAACTCCTCCCCTCTGGCAGACGCTACAGATCACTGTTCGCCAAAACCTCGAGACACAAAAACAGTTTCTTCCCCCTCGCCGTCTCACGACTAAACAATAACCCACTGTAGCATATATATTTATCCCTGCACTTCTCGCACTCTCCACTTCTTCTGGCGCTACTGTTTCACAGCTACTGTATATAGCCATTACTCTTGTATATACTTTAAGTCACTTTCTAAAACTTCTTAGACCGTTGCACTGTTTTGCACTGTTTGTTCTGTACTGCACTGTTTTGTTTGTTCTGTATTGTATTGTGTTGAAATGTATATTTTGTGTAAGCACTGAGAGACACTTTACCTCGTCAAATTCCTTGTTTGTGCAAACTTACTTGGCCAATAAAACTGATTCTGATTCTGATACTAAATCTCGATATGGATTAGCTTTTTGGTTCTAATATTCACGCTCATCTTCACAAAGTTTTTCATTACAAATGGATTTCATGGGATTTTCATTCGTAATGTCGATTAAAAAAAAAAGAAGAGGGTGAATCACAGGCACTTAGCAATAAACTAATTATAAATCCACATCATGAGAAAATAATGCGTGATAATTTCGTCCTCTTTAAGCTCATTTA
This sequence comes from Pseudoliparis swirei, assembly GCF_029220125.1. NCBI lineage: Eukaryota > Metazoa > Chordata > Actinopteri > Perciformes > Liparidae > Pseudoliparis > Pseudoliparis swirei. The sequence goes on from NC_079390.1 coordinate 4,108,564, forward strand.
GACAGCAGTGAGACACATGAACTGCTTTCAGCTATATTTAAATGTTCTATCTGATATGTACTGTTCCACGTGACACACAGGATGTTTAGATTATATTAGATATTCCTTTATTCGTCCCACAGTGGGGAAATTGCAGGATCACAGCAGCGGGCGCACATTAGAGCATTAATAAAAGATACAAATAAAACATTAAACACGATAACAATACTAAATACTAAAATACTAAATATACTGTCATATTTTAGTTGCTCTCTCCACAGGCAGAAGACACTGGGATATGAATCATTGCGGTCTTCTCTGCAGCGGGCCCTTCTTCGGGCTGCGGGGGCCGGGGTCGGCCGCACCAACGCTGATCACGAGAAGCGAATCGTAAATATTTGAAACGTCAAAGAAACCCTCGTGCATGATTCAACCTTTCGGCTACGCAAGGTCAAAGCTAATTTGCAAGCCATGAAAGAGCATTTGGCAAATTTGTTGAGCACTCAGTGGTGGTGGTGTGTATGTGTGTGTGTGTTCCTGGGTGGGGGGTTTGGGGGGGTCTGATGACATTGCATAGACCTCTGATACTTAGCGAAAGAGTTATTATAGCCATTAAGGCTGGCTGGGCCATTGAATCAGTGTGTGTGTGTGTGTGTGTGTTGGGCATACCTGCCAGCACTTCATTAATAAAGTGAATCACAGACTGCAGTTATGCATCAGTCCTGGCGTTATACAGTGGAGATGAAAACACAGAGGAATCTCTGGCTTACCTTTACACTCCACCACAAAGGTCAACAACAGTTAGTATTAAAGGATTATTCAAATTTAAATTAGCATAAGAACCACCGGGTCTGCCGTATGAAATATGTGTTCACTAATAGTCCTGCAGGCATGAATCAAGCTTTCATCGGGTGTATATTGTATCGTCCACAAATAGTTACTGCCACGAAGTCAGGAAAAGTAGACCGAACTAAATTAATTGTTCACTAATTCTTTCTTGTAGACATATTTAACAAATGTAACATGTATATATACATATATATATATATATACACATATGTATATATATACATATATATGTATATATATATAATAAAACTCTTTCTTGTAGACATATTAACAAATTTAACATGTATATATATATATACATACACATATGTATATATATATATACACATATATATATATATGAATATATAATACAACTCTTTATTGTAGACATATTTAACTCATGTAACATATTTCTATGTATATATATATATATATAATAATCAGGCCAAACATATATATATATGTATATATACAAATATATATATATATATATATATATATGTTAGGCCTGATTATGAGGAACTATAATCATATATATACTAATCAGGCCAAATATATGTATTAATATGTATGTTGCAGTCCAGCATCCGTACCTTGCTTTAAGAGCATATTAAGATCAAAGTAAAGAAGAGTTGATACTAATATAGATCCTGAACTTGGAATCTTTTCCCCATTCGTCAAAAATGTCTTTTGTTTACATTTTTTGTAAAGAAAGATGAGGTATTAACTATGTACATCATCTATACTGAAACTAAAATACCCCCCCCCCCCCCCCCCCCAAGAAACTGTGATTAGTCTCAAAAGCTGAATATAAAATGAATATCGTTATCGCCTGACCGTTTTAATGTCTCTAAGAAGGGTGGAGTAATGATGTGGTCACCCTCGGATACAGCTGAGGTCCTGACAGGAAGTCTGGGAGACAGAAGCTAAAAGTTATATATTCAGTGTTTATACACACGGCTCCGCCAGATACATTTAGTCATCAGAGGGTGTACAAGGAGGCTTGCCGCAAACATCCATGTACTGCCAATTTGTTGTGACTGTGCGGTGTGTGTGTGTGTGTGTGTGGCGTCTACGGTGTCTGCAGCTGTCAGTTTACGAGGACGTTTGGGAGTATAATCAAGGCCTTAGCACACACTGAATATTCATAGTCAAATATTTTTATTTTTTAAAATCTTACCACTCTGGAAAATAATTGACTCCCAAAGCTACGATTGCACACATGCTTTATTATATCCCCGACTGATTTGAGTGTAATGACGGCTTAGAAATATTGGCATTCATTGTCATTTCTTTGCCCGTTTAAAAATCTCAAGTGCATTCAGCTGCAGGTTTCAGTAACAGACGGCTGTAAGCTGTGTGTTTAAGTTGATGGAGAAAATAAGAAACGAACTGGCCTAATGTTAATTAATTACGCCATCAAAATCATTAATTTGACTGCGGTTCTACATGGACATGGGGTGTTTGTCACTATAATCTAAATTAGCTAATTTAGTTGAAGGCATATTTTAGGCCTCACGCTACAATAAGATTACTATGAGCACACAAAGCAACTCTGAATGTTACAGATTCTGAATGTACAGGCTTATTGGATTAAAAAGACAAAACATTATTACTTTCCAGGACAAATGAACGAAAGTTGACGGGTTCAGCCGGGAATAGGTGATCATCCATTCAATGAAAATCAATAATAAAGTGTTTATCTGCGGTTCCTCCTGGGACAAGATCCTGATTCTCTATATTTTCTCATTTTTCAACACCAACTGATTATCTATTTTCTGCTTCTCTGTTCTTCCCTCAAACTATTGCCTTCTCATGTTTTTCAGAAAAGTAATATTTAATCAGACGCCTGAATATAAGTCGCCGTGACACCAGGAATGCTAATTTAGGTCACTTGATATATACCTCCAACCCCAAGAATAAACCTTCTCAAATGTACAGGTATTTTTCAAGCAATTACTGCTTGGAATTTTCTACCTCATCATATATCTCATACAGGTCATAATTAGTCATTTAAAAAGCAATTAAAAGCACACCTCGGGGCATCAACCACTTGATATTAACTCCTTGACATTTTCCATCTCTTTGGTCGTCATCTCATCTTTCTTTGTATAAATTACTGATGTACTGCACAATATACATCCGAGTCCTCAACTGCACTTTTATTTTGTTTCACATCATGTTTTTCATGTTTGTATGCATTACATGTCGTCCTTTCCGTGGACCCCGGGAAGATTAGCGGCCGCTAACGCGTCAGCTAACGTGTCAGCTAACGCGTCAGCTAACGGGATATCCAGTTAATCAACTAAACTGTTCCTTGTTGCAAGAAGCCTCCGCCGAGAGTTGTGCCGATGAACGGGCAAGAGAGGAAACGATGCAAGAGACTAGTAGAAGAAAGACGGCAGAACAGAGAAAGGTGCATCGAAAAAAGAGCTCATCAGATATATAATATGCTAATACTCTGCATACAATGCTGTGATGTTGAACATATTTCATCTGCACAGGAAGACAACTGTATTGAAAAGACAAAACGTCACGGGGCTGCTACAGAGCTACAGTTGTTTGCTTTCATCCACAGCTACTGTGGTAATAAATCAAGTGGGCACATGAAAGCAGATATCCAGTGACTGGGGACACGGTGAAGGAGTCTGATATTTAGATTCCCTGAAGATACACTCAGAGGTTCGGCTTCTTCTCTTGTGTCTCTTGCACTCCACAAACAAGACATCAGAGAAGCGTAGAGACACGCTGATGAGGAATATCCAACACGATGCGAGGGAAGAAGAGAAGAAGAAGAAGCGGTTGAGAGACGGGCGAACCAAAAGCTCGGATCGGAAGCAAAGCGGCCGAAGGAAAAGTAGAAAGGGATCCGAGAACTCTTGAAGGACTTTAAAGACGGCAATTTAGAGAAAGCAGCAGTGAAAAGAGGAAAGTATTCGGAGTGAATACGACTGTGAAGCACGGGGAAGTGGAGAGGGAGAGAAGGTGAAGTACGTCTGTCGAAAAACAGACGGAAAATGAATGAAAATACAGATAATTTAAGACGGAGAATAAATCAGTTTCTTGAGTCTCATTGATTAAAGTCTTGAATGTCTGAATTGTACTTGGGGTGGAATTCTTAGGTTTCGCAAGAACAAATATTGATGTGTTAATTATGTGTTAAATATGTACAATCATCTTGTAAACTACTTAAAGAAGGGTCAATTGTAATTTTGACTTTTTTTCTGTTTGTTGCTTTTGGATTATCAAGATATATCATAAAATAAATAATGTAAAATCACATAATCTGAGAACAAATGTCTGTATCGTACAGATATCATTTGAAGAAATAGATTCATAGCAAATATGTCTTGTGACATCCATTCCATCTGTCGATCTTTGACGACAACATCTCCCTTTTCCCAGCCAAGGATTCTGGGGCTTTAAATATATGTATATTATGTAAATTCGCAGAGTTTGTGTATCTGTCCCAAAGTTGTTTGTACTAAATCCCAAACATGCAAAACTAGTTCAGTTGCACATGCTGGGATTCAAGCAGTGAACTTGAACTCTTGACCACCAAAATATATCCGGGTCATGCTTGTCCACAAATGGACATTTGTGCCAAATTTGAGGAAATTCCCTCCAGGCTTTCCGGAGATATTGCGTTTACGAGAACGGACCCGTACGCCTCCGGCCGCGGCTGTTGCCGGCATTGGAGGCATGAAAGAAAAGAAGAAGACGAGAACGCCACCGTCCATCTGTTATTCCGTAGACGCTGTCCCCGACCTCCAAGCAGGCACGTCAACCATGACAGCAGAATATTCAGAAATGTCACCACCTCGGAGTGAATTCCATCAATCTGTCACTTTATCAGCGAAGGGCTTTTTGACCACCTCGGTGACCTCCAGCATAAGGAAGGGCGAGGTTTCCCCGGAGCCTCTCCACTGGGCCCCCACTGCGTTGGCAGCATTATCAAGTTCCTCAATGTGTCCCTTTTATCCCCAACGTCCGCATTATTTCTATCTCGGTTGGAGACATCTTTCTGGGGTTGATGGGTTGCTGCCCTGGCAAAGACTTGGAGGCTTCTTATACTCAATGGGCCAATCAAATACCAGGTTTTCTCTAACCAGGTCCTCTGATGCAGCAAATATTCCTCTTGAGGTAAACTGTATGGAGCTGATATCTTTCATTATTCTACAAGACAATACTTCTTTCTCAGCAGGAAAGTGGTATTCAACCTCCAAGCAGTTTTTTCTAGCACAGGGTCAACAAACAAAACCCTGTGGGTCCAAATTGTAGGATTTCCGAGAGAAGAAATTTAATTGACAGATAAATTGATCAATTTATGCTGACATGACACAAATATAGATTCTCTAAGAACACCAACGAGCAGTGAGATGCCTACGTACCGGCTACGAAAACATCGTTCTGGGGTTTATGGGTTGCTGCCCTGGCAAAGATTTGGAGGGTCCTTATACTCAATGGGCCTATCAAATACCAGTTTTTCTCTAACCAGGTCCTCTGATGCAGCAAATATTCCTCTTGAGGTAAACTGTATGTCGCTGGTATAACAGTTTTAGCTTTCTTTCTCAGTAGAAAAGTTGTATTCAACCTCCAAACAGTTTTTCTAGCACAGAATCAATAAACCAAATCTTGTGGGTCCAAATTGTTTGGTTTCTGATAAAATAAATTTAATTGACAGATAGATTTATCAATTTATGATCACGCTTTAAGGTTTCTATGACACAAATATAGATTCTCTAGCAGTGAAATGCCCACGTACCGGCCACGGTCGTTATCTCTGTGGAGAAAAATAGCTTTTCAAGTCCGAATTCTCCAAGTTTCAACCCGGCATTACGAGTCACGATGAGACGCCTCCAGGGGCCAGACATTTTCAGTCGGACACGAAATTTGCTTCTTTGGGGCTTCAGGGCACAGCAGTACTGAAGTCTTTGAAAGGCCAAAGGGGACAGTAGATTGTGTATTTGAACAGCGAGACTCTCTGTGAATACGATGATTCAGAGCGTCTAATGTATCCGTAATGCAAAAACACAACATGGGGTACATTTTAATGAACAACGCATGTCGTTGTCCATCAAAAAAAGACGCTAAAGGGAAAGAAATGAGTCCCGGGAAGCACGTTTATCAGGCAGATATCTTCCAGCTTTCGGGCTTTTCCTATATTTCCAGAGGAAGAGAAATAGCCGAGAGAGAAGCAATAGGACAGAGGAGACGTGAAAGTGAGAGGGAAGCGGGCATGCTGAGGGGGGGGGGGGGGTAAGCGTGGGGTGGTACTGTACCTCTGTTGCCAGTGACTGTGGGGTCTAGAGCGGTAGGATCTGGAGGGATGGGATGGAGGGGGGGAGCGGTGGATGGAGGCGGGGTTGTGGGGATGTCTGGGGGGAGGAGGAGGAACAAACACATAGACACAAAACAATACAACAACAAAAAATGAATTCACATGGGTGGCAGTTATATACTTTAAAAAAAGGCAACACAAACTGGTTCAAAACATTTGATGATAATGGGAAGCAAATAATAAAAAAAGCATGATTGTGAAACAACTCAAAGCATGAAACAAATAGTTGAAAACACTTTTTGAAACGCAATAAGGAGACACTGTGGATGCAAAGTGATGTAGCTACACGACGTACGTTAATTCAATAGCTCATCCTCTTTGTGTGGCTTCTCATCCGATTAACTTTTAATTACTTTCTTTTGCGCTAATTTTCCAACGAGTCATATTTGAGACACGCAGCTGAACGTCTCTAATGTACTTTTGCGTTATACCTGTGGAGCATTAACTGAATATAGAGAATCTGGAACAATACCATTTCTTCAATTCCCCCCCTAAGATATTTCTTTCACCTGAATGGGATGGCTATAAGGTCGCAGTGACCTTGACCTTTGACGAACAACATCAAAATAAGTTTAACTTTGATATAAAGTGGATTTGTGCCAATTAGTAGAAATTCCCTGCAGGGCTTTCCGAGATATTGCAAGAATGGACCGAACGCATTGGAAGGACATCCCAGAAACATCCGGCCTCGAGCCGCGGCGGTCGCTGAAGCAGAGGGATACGTCGCCAACACGAGTGATGGAAGAATCATTTAGCAAGTTTTTCTTCCATTTTCTAGTTTTGTTAAGTTTAACTCAACTGCAATACCTTCATCGTCGTTGTAGTTTCATATGTTCTGTCTTTGAATATGAGGGTAATTTATGTCGCATGAGAACAGGATTGACTTAAATGCTGCATTCGCACCAAAAGCGGTGCGAATCTTCAATGCACGGACGCGAATGGTTTGCGGATGACGCACATTTTTAAACATTGGCGAAAAAAGTTGAGAGTTGCGAAAAGCCAATCAGCGTTGAGACGCTCCGCCGTCGTTGAATCTAACTGGTGCTGCTCTAGTAGCGCCGGGAGAGTCATTCAGACGAAGTCGGTGCGAAACTACGGGGGATGTTATGTGTAAATCGGCTGTGGGCGGCTGTAGCTCAGTGGGGTAAGGGGGTAGTCCCGCAACCCCAAGGTTGCCGGTTCGATCCCCGCTCTCGCCATTAGTTGCAAGTCGAAGTGTCCTTGAGCAAGGCACTGAACCCCCAGTGGCTTCCTGGAACTAAGGATGGGTTAAATGCAGAGAACACATCTCGTTGCATGTGTACCTGTACTCTGTGCAATGACAATAGATTGAATCCAATCCAAAATATATATATATATGTTATAAACCTAAACACGAGGGCGTTAGATGTTCCGACGTTTGTGGGATGTCCGCAACAAGTATAAAGCAGAACTTGTGGTTATTTCCTCCACGGTGGATGGCGGAAATGATAACTGTTTCCACGGAGTAAAGCTACGTAGATAAGCCACGCCCCCTCTAATGAAGCGAATAACAACAAATAGTCAAGCGGGTAAAGTGTGCTTTTGGTGTGAACGCAGCATAATTCTGCTACAGTGGGAACCTTTCTACACCAAATTAAAAGAGTAATTTAGCTAATGGTCAATGCCAACGATCCAACGATGATTTTAGGAGACGATAACCAGCATAATGGAAACAGTGCTTCAACCCAAGGCAGGAACAAAATGGGACTGAATCATTTTGTGACAAAGTTAATGAGGTTACACTCCCACGCTGGCTTTTTATGTTTGTGTCAATCCGCTTTTCTTTTTTTCATGACGAGCTTGAGGCTTTTAATTGGCGGGGCAGGTACTCTTTCTCGGGGGCCAACCGTCCTGCGTGTCTCGGTGACATTTCAGCCTCAGCGTGAATCACGAAGCAGCTAAGTGCATGTCTCTGGGAGAGAGAGAGGGTAGAGAGAGGGGGAAAACGTCTCCTCGTTGATGCGGAACCGTTAAAAAGGTATTTTCAAAAGAATTCTGACAGCGATTGTGAAAGGCTAAAAAGGTGTGGTAATCACTAATGAAGGGTAGAAACAGACTGTGTGCCATTTTAAAAGAACAGGTAATGAATAGCCCTCTTTGACCCTCTCGCTGCCGTATTTTTTTTTTTTTTTTTTTTTTTACAGCGTAGCATTTGTCAGTTTAATAACATCAGCGGCATTAAGTGCATTGGTTATTCTTGTGGTTACATTTGAAGGAATTGTTAGATGCAGTCTGACATTGTGTTTAAGTAATAAAGGCTCTCATATATCTATTTGAGGTGAGCAATAAAGTATCAACAGAGATAATAACGTTATTTTTGTATTTCACATTGGCTGGCAGTCCTCTTTTCTCTATGTAAATTATGCTCACAACTCTCTTCGTTTTAATAAAGCCTTCACAAAAAAATTTGAATGTGAAGGAAAACATATCATATATATCAGATGGTATGAATCAGATGGTATTAATCAGTCAGTTTGTGGCTTTGAATACAAATGTGGCACATGTGACATGAATTATTTAACTACACATCTCAGTATTATATCGGTAAACATTGTAATTACTGCATTTGGGATACTTTAAAAAAACCTCTTTACACATAAATTAAACTTTTGTATTTACTATAATTCCATGTTTAGTAGCATCTAAATGAGTATGAACACCAACATATAATGTGACAACAGAGATACTACTTTTAAGAAGTCAAGTTTGAGTTGTATTACATTTGGATTTTAACTTTTCCATACCTTGAATTTACCCATTTCAATTTTCCTCTGCAGAGACCAGAGTGCTGCTCTATATCTGTAGATCAAGTCACAAGCCATTAAAAGAAGAACCTTCATCTAGAAGATGTCATTATATTTCTCTGCCATTTACATCCCTACTTTCATAAATCGATCTAATAAAGCACTTGACTGTCCATGTATTTAATTTGTGTTTAAGGACATCGGCTAAAGTAAAGTTCTCACTTCTAAGAGTTCCTTGTAGGAGAAATAATGAGCACAGATGTGTTATATATATATATAAAAATAAATATATATATAAATATATATATAAATATATATATATATATAATATAATAACACATCTATATATAATAATATATATAATATATATACATATATATAAATATATATATATAAAATATAATAACACATCTATATAATATATATATATATATATATATATATATATATATATATATATATAGTGTTTTTCTGACGGCCAGCAGAGGGCAACTTCCCTGGTTACAGAGAGAATTCAGTTTGTTTAGAAGATTTAAGACTTATGCTTTTAGGGCATGGCTACTTTGTGATAGACAAAGCGCAACCATGGCGATGGATCAATCCGGCGTAGCAACGTGTATTCCTCGCCGGCTCAACCTTCTCGTCCAAATATGACGATAAGGTAGATGGCAAAGGGTCAAAATCCTAGACTAACAAAATCGGCACGTCCACTTCCTTAATACGGTCTCCGATATTAAAACATAGTCTTCAAAACAAATGCGAGATGTGATACAGCGAGAGACGCAAGAACGAACCAGAGAAGGGAATGATGTCTTCCTAAAATGGTTGTCTGCAGGTTGCCAGCAATTCAAATTGAAAAACCCAAGAAAAGGGAAAGAATATGTAGGAGAGAGCGGGTTGGGGAGATGCGGGAAGCGAGCATCGTCTGTTCTGCAGAGTTGGCGGTGATGCATGTTTCTGTTGCCTCGTATCTTGCGGTCCAAACTGGCCAGATACCATTTTTTTTACACTACAGGACATTTTAAACATAGTGCTCATAGCTCGCGGCAACAAGCGCCGATTTGCCTCTGATGTTTTTTGTCAATATCTCAATCTTCTGTTTTTTTTAAACAGTTTTCTTTATTAAAGTAACTTTCCTATATTATTTAGACACGTCCATATATGTTAATGAAATTTGACCAGTAGATTCTTCGATATGTATATAATTATTTTACTTTCTACGTTTTTTGGCGATCACCGGAGAAAATGCCGGGAAAAAGACCGGAAACTGCGTCACCGGAGCGTCGCCCGAGCGATCTTACTGCTTTCTTTATCAAAGTAACGTCCCTATATTATTTAGACATGTAAACGTCCATATATGTCAATTAAATTTGACATGTAGATTCTTAGATATATATAACATTATTCTACTTTCACGTTTTTTGGCGATCACCCGTGAAAATGCCGGGGAAAAAACGGAAACTGCGTCACGTCGGATACATCCGGATTTGGCCAATGATAGCTTTCGTCAACCGATTTTGGACACCGTGACGCTTCACGTAGCTTTCCCTCATGTTCATCAGATTAGATCTGCTTTTAAAAAGGGAGCAAATTAAATGCCCCTCTCAGTGCATGTAATGATGCAAATGCAATACTTTGTTAAATGTGTGTGTGTGATCTTTCTGGCCCAAAACTACCAGCCTTTTTGTGCCTCAGAGCCAAGTTGCTAAAAGCAGAGGCTAGAAGAGATGTATCGCCGCTCTGCCCATTTCTTAAGCATTATTCCTTAATGCCGGGAGACAAATGGCAGATGGAGAAACGGAAGTGAGGAAGAGCTATCTGTTTTCCCTCACACCGACCGCCTTCATCCCCCCCCACCACCTCCTCCGGCGTTACTCGGAATTACTTATCCTTCCCGGTGATATTTCTGACAACACAGCAGTAAATTCTGCCACCCTCACACATTTCCCTCCTGTGTGTGTGTGTGTAGGATCTGGGACACAAGTTTAGTTAAGGAAAAGCATTGGCGGCATCTGTGTCACCCGAGGCCCTCGTTCTCCCCGTGAGAGATGGCACAACTAATTCAGCACTTATACAGTAAGCAAATCAAGATGAATTATAATCCTGGATTTCGCAATGGGAGTTTGGGGCCTGTGAGGTGCAAACGTTCCCCCTATTTGACGGAGCGTTATTGGAGTCCAAGGCATCCCGCGTCGCAGCTTTCTTCCTCATCCGTACCGCGTTTCAAACCGATGAAGATGTCTCTCCGTTGCTTTCCCCTTTGGAGTTGATCACCGCATCAAACACAATTACCCACATCGGCCTTTTCCTTTCAACTCACCGTAGACGAAGAGCACATATTCGGCGTTGCTGCTCCCTAGGTGGTTGCCGGCTTCGCAGCGGTAGGTGCCATTGTCTGTCTTGTTGAGTGAAGTAAAGGTAAGCTCCCTCCCCTCTACAATCATCCTGTCCAGGTCGGGGAGTTCACCCCCGTCCTTTGTCCACATCACGGGATCTGGCCTGGGAGGTTAGAGGATGTGAAAGAGAAAACATGGTGTGATTCTTTTTCCCTGTCTCAAGTGTTGAACACAAGGCTGACATAAACTAATACGGAATTTGAGTGACTTACGAAGGGTTTCCTTTGGACACACACTCCAGCTTTAAGTACTGACCCTCCTGGGGGACTGCAAGGGAATGGAGGATGTGCACACGAGGAGCATCTAGAACAGGCAGAGAGGGCTGACGGTCAGGAGTATATATATATATATATATATATATATATCCCGATATATATATGTTTTTAAAAATCTATATATATCTATATAGATATGTATATCTATATAGATATATCTATATATACATATATATATCTATATAAATATTTATCTTTATATATATTTATATATCGATATATAAATATTTATCTATATATATATCTATATATATAGATATATCTATATATCTATATATATCTATATAGATATATCTCTATATATATATATTTATCTATATATATATATCTTTATATATCTATATATATACAGTATATATATATAAATGTAGATCTATTAAGATTAACATGCCATGATTAAACGATTCATCAAAATGTTCAAAACAAATGGTGATTAGCCAAAAAAAGGTTTTAAAAAATCTTATAATATTCTATACTATGATTGTCATATAACTAATTTAGGAAAAATTCGACTTACTGTAAAAAATAACTTTAATCAAATATCATTATAATAACACCGTTGAGATGTTTTTCATGAACAGTTATTGATACATGATAAAGTATGAAATCCTCTTGAATGTCTTTTCTTATCCATGCAGTGTGTTTCAGGGTGTGCACTCACAGTGGACCTCCAGTACTTCAGTGGCTTGCTGTGGTGTCTGTGTGAGTGCCACATGGTCCACTTTGCAGGTGTAGGCCACTCCATCATCATTTCTGTCCACGCGCAGCTGCAGAGAGCTCCGCACTGTAAATGTCTTCCCACTTGCGTTCACCTCTTTGGCACCTTTTGGAGAAAGTAGCATAGCGTCACAAATGCAGCACATTTATCTCGCGAGGTGTGAGGGCATCGACGTGATGCCCCCCCCCCCGGGACGACAGACCCACTTTACCAACACACTCTGCCGAGGCCTTCCATCCACAGAGACCTGGGCTTGTTAGGTTGCAATAGTTTATTTTGATTCTGTAGTCTTGTGCTTTAAATGAATACATATAGAAAGATATTCTCATAAGAAAGATTAGGGAGAATGTTATTATGAATGCATTTTGAAGCATAAGGGAAAGACTATTTTCTCTACGCAAATTAAATGTAAATGGCAAGAGTAAATGTATGTATGTCACATGGGGATGAATGTTAGTTAGTATTTCAGAAATGTCGAAGCCGGTTGAAGTCGTGACGTTACTTTAATCCGGAAAGTGACCTACTAGACTTTTATTGTGAAGGAACTGTTTAGTTAGCTGACCGGAGGTGACCTTTGACCTCTCCATGTTTTTGTTGTATTAGCTTAGTTAGCCAACCGGAATGCATCCCTGATCTGAATATGAAAGAACTAACCTGTCGCGATTGTTTCTTTAAACTTCTTTCCATTGAATATTTGTTAAACTTAATTCACGGCATCCGGAGCCTGATTTCCATCGTCTGCGAAGTGCCGAGTATCGGAACCTTTATAGGCCTATGATGCAATACCACGAGCACCTGCATGGCATTTTCACAGCATCTTTATATTGATATTGTAGAGTTGTAGTGGATTTTATATATCCTTGCACATGTAAATAAGAAAGTCTATTGTTTAAATTAATACAAAAAGAAAGACATGATCACTAATAGGGAATATTATGAAGAATATTAAATTGAATGTGTTGTAAAGCATAAGAGGAAGACTCTGTTTTGTTATTGTAACTGTAGGTGTTGACAAATGTAATAATGTGTATGATGCATGAGAATAAATGAGATTTTATTGTTTCGAGATGATAATTATGATTAGGATGTGGTGGAAAATCACTTTTATTCTAAAGCCAATATATGAAGTTTTATTGTGAAGGAACTTCCGCTCCTTGACAGGAAGCGTGACCTTTGACCGCCGCCATCTTGACGATAATTAGCTTAGCGAAACACAACAATCAGCTCATTGTGCTAACCTTTAGGTCATCTTTGCCATTAAATATTATTAAACTTTAAATCATTCGATCCTGAATTTTCCCGCGGCTACGGGACCCGGAGGTTTGAATTATTCCTTCAATATCTTCATCATTGTTCTCGGGCATTTCGAGGAATCGTGCATACCACGACTCCTGGAAGAATGATTCACGAGAAAAGGCTTTACGCAAAAGAATCAAACAAACAAACACATGATCAGAAAATAACTTCCACATCTCCCTGGACGCTGCTTCGGCATCCCTACAGCACACGACCCCTTCTCGACTCCACCAAAAACCCACTCACTTGTGGGTCGGAGGCTCTTTGAATGTAATGTGTATATTTACACCGTAGGCCTTTTTAAAACACCTCTGGCCCCCGAGAACTATCTTTGCCCGGGGCTTCCTGAGCTTCACTGCTCACACACAACTGACACAATCTCACCCGACGCTCTCTCTTTCCTCTCCATCTACAACTAATATGACCAGAGCCAATCAGATATGGGACAATAACTTCAATCAGCCTTGTTGAATAAGAATAATTATACAAAGTCTTCTCCATCCGTGCAACCTGCGTTTAAAGCTACTTCTGCCTTTTAATGCCTTCCAACCAGCGGAGGTACACTACCGGTCAAAAGTTTGGGGTCATTCAGACAATTTCGTGTCTTCCATGAAAACTCACTTTTATTTATGAAATGAATTGAAAATTTAATAGAAAATATAGTCAAGACATTGACAAGGTTAGAAATAATGATTAATATTTGAAGTATTAATTTTGTTCTTCAAACTTCAAGCTCAAAGGAAGGCCAGTTGTATAGTTTATATCACCAGCATAACTGTTTTCAGCTGTGCTAACATAATTGCACGGGTTTTATAATCAGATATTAGTCTTCTAAGGCGATTAGCAAACACAATGTACCATTAGAACACTGGAGTGATCGTTGATGGAAAAGGGCCTCTATACACCTCTGGAGATATTTCATTAGAAACCAGACGTTTCAACCTAGAATAGTCATTTACCACATTAACAATGTATAGTGTGTATTTTTGATTAATGTTATCTTTATTGAAAAAACAGTGCTTTTCTTTGAAAAATAAAGACATTTCTAAGTGACCCCAAACTTTTGAACTTTAGTGTACCTCTCGAGGTCCATGAACACCCCATTGGAGAACTCCTCCAACCCAGTTTTCAAAATAATCGACATAATGTCCGGAAATTTGGAGGGATCCTTGAGCACATTATTCCACTTATTGCTTAATTTGCGTTCTCCCAATGATAGATAAGTGAGATAAGCAAAATGAGTTTGATTAAAGTATCACGACCGACCCTCATGAAGGCAATCTCTGACCAACACGTTCATTTTCTTGTAATTGCATCGGCTCGCAATAATTCACCATCCCTGAAAGCAGCGATGTCCGGTAAGTAGAGAGGTCCTTTCTCAACAGGAAGGTCGGAGTTGACTTCCTCCCAGCCCCTGACGCTGTCCTTGAACTCAACACTCCGCCTGGGCGCCCTGTGACCAGCGTGTCCACGCCAAACTGAACGACAGTCCAGTCCTCGGCTGATATTCTCCGATACGCCCCAGAACACCTCATTAATGCGAGCTGTTTAACACCTTCCGACTTGTTAAAAAATAAGAACCCTCTGGATTTGGGGAAATGTCAAAGTCCAAATTATAGCAAATAACTTGAAGAACCGTGGCTGTGTTCAGGTACCAGACGACGTCTGAGGATGCCAATCTCCCTGACGGAGCCTCGGCCTACGCGTATGACATGAATGTTCTTCGAAATTCTGAAACTGTTAAGTACGTGTTATGTAATACAGGTGACCCTCCTCCTCCTCCTCCTCTTCCTCCAGACGACACACACGGCAACCTCCACAAGTCACCGCGGCTAGATCTGCTTCTGCCTCCTCGCTGTAACTTGGCGATACGTCAGCGACCCCCAGCAGGTGTTTGTTTTACATTCTTCTCCATCACATCTGCTCCACCGGTGTTTTGGGTCCGGTCGGTGACGTCATGCCGGGAAGCCGGAGTTATGAAACCATTTAGAACCTGTTGATCCACTCAGGAACACAGGACAGCTGTCCGGCTCAGCTCTTCATTCAGCTGCTGCTTTGGACTCGTTCACCGTTTCCTTGACTCAGAACAGATACGGAGAGCTTCAGTGTATTCTCTCTCTCTCTCTCTCTGCACTTTTTTTTCCTCTCTTGTGGTCTTTCTCTCTCTCCCTCCCTCTCTCTCTCTGCACTTTTCTTCTCTTTCTCTCTCTCCCTCCCTCTCTCTCTGCATTTGTCTTCTCTCTCTCTCTCCCTCCCTCTTCACTTTTCTTTCCTCACTTGTGGTCTTTCTCTCTCTCTGTCTCTCTCCCTCCCTACCCCTCTCTCGCTCTCTCTGCACTTTTCTTCTCTCTCTCTCTTTCTCTCTCTCTCTCCCTCTCTCTCTGCTCGTTTCTTTCCTCTCTTGTGGTCTCTCTCTCTCTCTTTCTCTCTCCCTCCCTCTGCACTTTTCTTTCCTCACTTGTGGTCTTTCTCTCTCTCTCTCTCTCTGTCTCTCTACCCCTCTCTCTCTGCACGTTTCTTCTCCTCTCTCTCTATTTCTCTCTCTCCCTCTGCTCGTTCCTTTCCTCTCTTGTGGTCTCTCTCTCTCTCTTTCTATCTCCCTCCCTCTGCACTTTTCTTTCCTCACTTGTGGTCTTTCTCTCTCTCTCTCTCTCTGTCTCTCTCCCTCTCTACCCCTCTCTCTCTGCGCGTTTCTTCTCCTCTCTCTCTCTTTCTCTCTCTCCCTCTGCTCATTTCTTTCCTCTCTTGTGGTCTCTCTCTCTCCCTTTCTCTCTCTGCACTTTTCTTCTCTCTCTCTCCCTCCTCCCTCTCTTTCTCTCTCTCCTTTGTGTGTCTCTCCTGAAGACTCTCTCCGCTCCACATCCTTCTTCTCTCCTGTGCGCTCTTCTTCTGCTCCACTTTCTCAGCATCCCCCCCCCCCACTGAGAGGCACTGATCCCGCCTCCCCTAGAGATGAATGAGTGACAGGTCTGCAGCGTTAGCAACAAGAGAGAGGAGGGGAGTGGCGGGATTTCTTTTTTCTCACAAAAGAAGAAATAGAACGAGACAAGAGAGTGAAGAACGAGTGGAGGCCCAGAGAGATGGGACATCACACTTCTCATCTCTCTGCATGCTTTAGCAGTTTTATAAGTTATTTCACGTCCTAGCCGGCTTCTCCCTCTTTGTCTCTCCATCAGGTAAACTTGTGTTTCTCCTTCTGTCTGCAGAAGGTTCCCCCCTCTCTCTCTCTCTCTTCAAAGGAAGCGTATTCTTCTCTTTGCTTGTTTCCTGTTTTCTTCTGTTAATATGTGTACGTTATTATTGAGGCTAACAGCCAGTTAGGGTTCAACTGACTTGCACCAAAAATAATTTCGATTACACACTAAAAACACAAGAAGAATAAAGTCACTCGATTTAAAAACGATGCATCTTACTTTCATTTTTTTCAAATTCCTCGATATTTTTGTTTGTCTGAAGTTTGAAAAGTGTTTTTTTGTAAGTATCCCAATTCAAAATACTCTGAATTGTGCAACGAAGCTAATGGTCCATCTTTACTTAAACTCCCCAATGTATGATTGTGGCATTTAGAAGAAAAAAACAGCATTATTTCTAAAAGTTAGCTCATAATATTTGTATTCAATAGCGAAACTCCCTTTCTCTACACTGTGTGATTATCGCGTCTAGACCCATTCACACTCTGAAGAGCCGTACGGCGGTTTGAATGGCTTCTGATTGCCT
The DNA here is from genome assembly GCF_029220125.1 of Pseudoliparis swirei. Taxonomy (NCBI): domain Eukaryota; kingdom Metazoa; phylum Chordata; class Actinopteri; order Perciformes; family Liparidae; genus Pseudoliparis; species Pseudoliparis swirei. Next base: position 4,125,882 of record NC_079390.1, read on the forward strand.
CTGAGGGATTCAGGGTAAGAGGACTACAAAACCAAGTTGGAGTTCATTAATATCATCACTTGAGAACTTAATAACAGTTGTTCAAGAGCAAGTATAATGCTTCAATGTTAAAACGAGTCAATCTGCACGCACTCATGGCTTCTGCACTGTTGTGGGTTTGCAGTAGTGTGTGTGAGTGTGTGTGTGTGTGTGTGTGTGTGATAAGAGGCACTGTATAATTGGTCTATAAATATCTTATCACATTTTAAGTGCAGCTGAAAGGAGCAGCTGCCATTGAGCTGCTCTACAGGCCATGGATGTCAATCAGAAAAGTAATCTGGCCTCTTTTTACAGTCTCATACCACTGTAAAAAAAATATATATATATATATATATATATATATTTGGGGGGGGGGGGGGGTGGATATTAATGGTGGAACTATTTAAAAAGACTGAAAAATACACTATATAGAAGCTATTGAGTTACTTTAAGCTATTCTCTTATATTTTCTTTCACTACTCTCTCAAAAAATATCAAAGATGGTGGTATTTTACTTTATATCAGTTTCATGAAATATATATTTAGAGTGTTCACTTACTTTAGGATAGAGGACATATCACTGTACAGCACATAGCATTTGATTAGAGTTTCTATAGGATATAAAAAAGGAGGAAATTCAGCTTGAATTATACGTATATTTAAATTTTAACTGGTTAGCAAATATATATCATTATATATATGAGCCTATCATTATAATTATGCATATGCCTTCTAAGTGCCACCAGCAGCCACCCCATGTGTACCGTCTGACACGGCCTTCTCACATTATACTGTATCTGACATCTCTCGGTTATTTTTGCAGCTTCCCTCTGTCTCTTTAAAACTGTTTATAGACATATTCACCAGTGGAACCATCGCGTCAACAAAAAAAAAAAGAAAAAAGAAGAAGAAGCCTGGCAGTGTTTTGGCTGCGAGGTGGGCGGGTGGCGGCTCGGAGCCAAGACGTAGAACCTCGGAGGATTAGAAATGGAAATGACAGGCGTACAAGTGTGAGAATCTGACCCTTTTATGCCATTTCACAGGAGAGAGAGAGAGAGAGACAACCCAAGAAAAGAGGATGGGGTGAGAGTGTTCCGGGGGGGGGGGGGGGGGAGGGGCGGGGCTGCTGGGTTCACGGAAGAATCGTCAGCGGCGGCATCGGAGCCGAGTAATCCTGTCAGCGGGGGGTCCGAGGGCCGACTCGACGTCCCCTGAACTGCGTCCCATCGGAGATTTAAAACAATTTGCCTGTGAAATTAAATTGCTGGTGGGTGAGGGTGAGGATAAGCTCAAATATATATTTAAAAACGCTCATTAGGAGACGATATCATTGCACAATGCAAACAGAAAAAGCGTCGCCAGGTAAACTTCCCGGTGTTTCGTTCGTCTTTGTCAGACGGGCTCCGGCTTCACTCCGAAGCAAAGAGCACGGACAACACACAGCCGGCTCCAGCGTGGAGATGATATACTGTAGCAGTCCCCGTCTCCTCGCGTACACTACCGTTCAAAAGTTTGGGGTCACTTAGAAATGTCTTTATTTTTCAAAGAAAAGCACTGTTTTTTCAATAAAGATAACATTAATCAAAATACACACTATACATTGTTAATGTGGTAAATGACTATTCTAGGTGGAAACGTCTGGTTTCTAATGAAATATCTCCATAGGTGTATAGAGGCCCATTTCCATCAACGATCACTCCAGTGTTCTAATGGTACATTGTGTTTGCTAATCGCCTTAGAAGACTAATGTCTGATTAGAAAACCCTTGTGCAATTATGTTAGCACAGCTGAAAACAGTTATGCTGGTGATATAAGCTATACAACTGCCCTTCCTTTGAGCTTGAAGTTTGAAGAACAAATTAATACTTCAAATATTAATCATTATTTCTAACCTTGTCAATGTCTTGACTATATTTTCTATTCAATTTTCAATTCATTTGATAAATAAAAGTGAGTTTTCATGGAAGACACGAAATTGTCTGGATGACCCCAAACTTTTGAACGGTAGTGTACATATTCTGGCTGGACCCTGCGGCGCTGGGGGAGCCGGTGTCTGTTGGGCTTGAGCTTTTCTTACCAGCTCCTTTTCTGACGGGTGACCGTGACCAGGGGGAGCACTTTTTGAGTTTCTACGGTATCAGAGCCCGTCAGCGTGTCCTTTTCCGACGTGAAACTCTCTGAGCGTTTACAGCCGAGAAATGTCGACCGCGGAGACCGAAGACGGCGTTTTCCACAGCCCCTCAGAAGGAGATGGGTCGATAGGTCTTGGCATTAAAAAAAAAAACCCTGGACGGGTTCTCCAACCTCCATGATGTTGCTTTTAATGGACATAGACAGCGAGGGGGGAGGAGGAGGGGGGGGGGTAGCGAGGTGATCTTATATCTTCTTTCTCCACAGTGCTCGAGTCTATCGCCGTAACCCCCCCCCCCACCCCCCCCCCCGATCACCTGACGCCAGAGAAGGAGGATAAGTTAGGGAGACACCTCAACCTCGGCATAGCACATCCAGGTGAAACGAGTTTTAAAAAAGGGAAAGAAAGAGAGATGGAGGCGGCGCATGATACTTTTCTGCTCTTCATCTTCAAAAGTTTGACAAAAACTCTAAATGAAGCTTTACTTTATCTGAACCCGAGGGCTTTAATGTTAACATACTGACAGCTTTCAACAGAACCCATTGCAGGATATAGAGGGGTGAATATGCATTTACCTGTGTGTGTGTGTGACTTGAGACATATTTTATTCATGCCACTGTGACTTGCAGGAGCCCATCTTGAAATTACATCTTTAATGGTCATTGATCCACAGCACCCCAGGGAGCTGGATAGTATAACGCAGTCCCCACACGGACTTTAGTGTAGCGCGCGGCGTTGTCGAAACACCGTTAAATTGACCGAGTATATATTCCTCTTCTAAGTGGAAAACGACTTTAAATTCTTTTTACTTAATTCTTATATTAGTGTCCACAATGTCACCGTCAGTGTCGCCCTCTTCAACGCCTTCTCCTCTTTGGAATACGCTCGGGGAGCCGTTGCCGACTCGCTCTCCTCGATGGTTCTTGGAATATTAATAGCCGCCTTTTATTCATGTTCTCACTCAAAGCAGTCAAGGACAATTTAGCCACGGGTGAAGAAAGAGCCGACGCAATTTGAGAAAACGGTTCTTCAGTCGCTATTCAAACTCTTCGGCGTGCGGGAAGACGCGAGTGAGGAGTTAGCAGACGAGAGTGAGAGTTACGCGATCGGTTGGAATTTTTTAGAACACGCCCCTTTTTTACAGTTTTTAATTGAAATTTAAGCCGTTTAAGTCCAGTGAATAACCTGAACTGGTACAAAGGTCAGCGGCAGAGGTTAAACAAATAAGGTTAGGTTACCAAAAACGTACAAATAATGTACATTTAAGAGTTATAAAAGGCATTTTTCAGGGAAAAAGTAACGGGTTAAGAAGAACTTTCTGAACAATATTTGATTTCCATCGTGTGTTCGGCTGTTATATCTGCAACAGGTGGCGACTTTGATGAGTCAAAAATGTAGATTACATCTTGTCAAACATGATTTATTTTTTATCTCCAATTGTTTATTTGTTTCATGCTTTAATTTCAGAGTATATTGAGAAATTAAACTGTGTACATTTCAATAAAAACTGGAGAATTTGAGGTGTTCTAAAACTTCTGACGGGTAGTCAGGGTTCATATTTTTGACCAATGGATTTCCAGGACTTTAAACCAAATTTCCATGACCAAACATTTAATCTCAGTGCATACAGTACATGATGGTGGATTATCCCTGAGCTGCTGTTGCTATGGCCAACAAACTTAATCTCAGTCACTCGCAGCGCTGAGAATTTTTTTTTTTAACTCGCTTATAATTTAAGCGTCTTTCTTTTAAAAACATATTCATTTTTTCAAACTCAGCACAAATGAACATGTGAATATAAAACGTGTCCACGACTTTCCCAAAACTTTTGTGATTTCATTTTTTTTCAAGGACTTTTCTAAGCCTAAAAAAATAACCATATTAAAATTCCATGACTTTTCCAGGTTTCCCATGCCCGTAAGAACCCTGGGTAGTGCACGTCTGCAGGGAATAGCTCCTCGTCCTCGACCAACAACTTTGACACCAGAACTGTGTGTGTGTGTGTGTGTGTGTGTGTGAGCGCCTGGCGAAATTCTGAATCCGACCTTTGCGTTGTCTTCCTCAAGCCGCCGTTGGAATAGAGTCACGCGATGAAGCAATAACCTCGGCAGTTTAGGTCAGGGGAGTGTGATGACGCCAGTCCGATAGCGAGCATCCACCCCCCCCCCTTTATTTGAAATAAATATTCATTTCATCTCTCTCTCCGCCTTGCTTGGTCTCCACACTCCCGCTGGTTCAGTGGTGTGTAAACAAGAGCAACATGTGGTGATATTGGCAGAGGTCTCCCTGGGTTACGGTGTGTAACTGAGATAGAAATATATCATTACTGGGTGGGGACTGGGGGGGGGGGGGGCGGGGGGATCTGAGGGACAAAGACTGAGGAATAAGAATATTGGATTCCGTTGCTCACACACAAGCTTATGTCCTTACATGCAGCCTGTCTGCTCCATCTGTCTGTTTTGCTCACACACACACACACACACACACACACTAAGCATAGGGTGTCCGTTAACTTGCATGCGAATGGGTGACGGACCGCTCCAGTGGCCTCTGCCGGTAATATAATCTTCTCCATTCCCCCAGATCCCACACCAATATGTCACAATTGTCATTTATTCCCAGCATGGGTGCCCACAGTCAGATGGCTTCCCCCACGGCGAACACACCCCGACGCCGTCAGGTTAATGAACACTTCAGTTCACACACTCGCGTACACACCTACACACCTACACGTGCATACACGCAGGCATTTTTTGTATTAACCCACGCTTCAATTTGTGTTTGCTTCCTTTCAACGACAAAAAAACTGCTCGGAAGAGATGGTTTCTATCGGTGAGATACGCAATAAGACAAAAAAAAGAACAACGTGAGTAAATATGTCAATTATTGAAACTAAATACATCCTGAATGTGTCTGGCATCACACTGATTGACAAGTGCTCATTAAAAAAAAAGACAGCTGCTTGTCAGGTGAGGCAGGATTATTAATCAAGAGATCAATGCGTCCTTCGCCGTTCGAAACCAATAATATTTACGGTGTGATAAATAAAATATAATTGCGACATGGCTATAGCCGGCACGGATTGAAGAGAGATTTGATCGGAGAGTTAAAAAAATCGGATCGGGATGGCGTCTTTCGCTCTAGCCTCGAGTCGACGTGTGAGATTTATTTTCTTTGAAGCGCCGAGGATGTTGTGAGGAAGTCTGAATGGACGTGATGAGAGAAAATTCAATATTATCTCCTCAACTACAGTTATTCAAATGGAAGAAGACGCCATGATATCCGCTTGAAACTGTGTGCGAAAAGCGGCATTGATTTGGGTTTATCTGCTTGCTTATCCCCCCCCCCCCCAATGTGAGATAGCAGGCTGAGCTGTCTGGGCTTATGCCCGAGTAGAAAGGGTGTCGTGGCGCACACACACACACACACACACACACACACGCAGCTTTTCAGTGAATTCAGCGAGGACCGAAAACATCACTTTCGATTGAAATCCTAGCCCAATGGCAGATCTGACAAGCATCTTGTCATGTGACATTTGAATGAAGCATCGAGACTCTGCTTTCTGCTTTGGGAGAATGTTACGACAAAAATGTTTCACGAAAAAGGGAAGAAACGACGACACGGTGTTGATGTTCTTTTGATGACGAATGTAAAAAAAAAAGCTACCTTTTAAAAACTACTTCCAACAATGTTAAAGCAAGATGAATTATATGTAGAATATGCACAGAAGGGAAACACCTGAACACATCATTCATGTCTTTTCTGGGCAAAGAACTACACGATTCTCCCAGTGAATAATAGACTGATATGAAAGTGTACAAGACCCAGATTAAAGGGAGTCGTGTGCCAAGTTGAGGAGAGAATTATAGCATCTGACCTTAATGAGAAGGCGAGATCCTCCTGAGACTACCTTCATTCCAAACCACGGAGGATATCTACTCTGACTACCTGTTAACTTTCCGTGGCAAATTGAAAGAACATTATGTCCCTGGCTGGGTTTCCATTAGCCTCACAGGGAGCTCTTATTCTGTAGCCGTGGGCCAATGGGAGAAGCCGTAATCACCCACAGAGACACAATCAGCCCATAAGGGAGAAATACACTCCGCTAATTAGTGTTTATATTCTTCTTGAAGCGTCACGCTCCTCAGAAGAGCAACAAGACACAAGAAGAACGGTACAGTGGAGTGACACAGTGCTGGAATACATTACAACAGCACAGTGATTAGTTGAATGAGAGAAAAGTCAAAGAACCAAAATGCAACTCGAGGAACTGCTATTTAATGAGCAAAATAATAACATTTTGTGTAGAACATACAAGTGTGAGGACTGTTATAGAGATTCAACAATTCTGTTTCGTAATGATAATACATAGTGTGGCATCACAAGGGGCCAGGTAGTGGAGGGACGCTATGTTCCCACTCTATTACAGCGGCCACCGGACAAAATGGCCGCTCAGTTGAAAACTACAGCTCCCAGCCTGCCTCACCACTCACCCAGCTGCAGGTGCTTAGGACATCTAATTGAGGCAGGGCTGGAAAGCTTAAGAGGAGACAGAGGGCAGAGCACAAGAAGGGAAGGAGCTGGACAAGCCAGGAGGAGAAGGGCCTCCCGGACGAACCCCAGCCCAAGAGAACAACCCAGAAGAGGACTTTGTTAAGTGGACTTTGTTTGAAGATAAGTTTTGTTTAAAGAACCTTTTTCTCCCCCGGGACGCTTTTTGTTGGACTATGGACTTTTTCTTATTTTTGTTGGAATGAATAAACCTTCCTGTTCATTTTAAACATTGCATTTTGCCAGTTTTTATTGCTCCCTTGCACTGCCCCACCCTAGACGGCACTAGGGACAGCCCGTGACGTGACAGATGGTGGAGAATGCGGGCACTGGGGCCTAAGTGCGGATGATTGGGAGTGAAGATATTGACGACTTGGCCCTGTTTTTTTCAGAACTTTAAATACCAGGCCACCCATCCCAAATGGAGTCGCTGGTGCAGATGCTGGTGGAGAGCCAGAGGGCCCAGCAAGAAATCAAGGCAGCCTTGTTGCAACAACAAGTAAGGGCTAATGAACTCAAAGAGCAGGAGCTCCAACAGGTACCAAGGGTGAAACCCAAGGTAGCAGACTTCATCCCTAAACTAGGAGTTGCGGATGATGTGGAAGCTTACCTTCATGCCTTTGAAGCTACGGCAGTTCGAGAGGAGTGGCCGAGGAGGCAGTGGGTTGGACTCCTGGCTCCTTTCCTCTCAGGTGAGGCACTTAAAGCCTTTCAGGATGTGGAGGCCAATATTGCCCAAGACTATGACCAATTCAAATTAGAGATTCTGAGTCGCCAGGGTCTTACTAAATATAGCATGTCCCAACGTTACCATAACTGGTCTTTCCAAAGTGGAGATACACCCCGGTCACAAATGCATGAATTGATTAGAGTGACAAAAAGGTGGCTGGAACCAGACCGACGCAGCCCGGCCGACATCATAGAGACCCTGGTTATGGACCGGTATTTACGGGCTCTGCCTTATGAAGCGAAAAGTGTAATTTGTCACCAGAATGTAAGAACAGCTACTGAGTTAATAGAAGCTGTTGAGCAGTACCAGGCAGCTGCAGAAATGCTCCGACCACCCTGGAAAGAGCCTGGGGGTTTTGTGCCTGCCCAGCCAAGGGCGTGTCGCCAAAGAGGTTCTACGCTGACCAACACCCAGTCCAGCCCACCCTATAGAGAGGATAGGCAACATGGGCAGCCACGAGCATTTCCGACCCCAGAGCTCCGCCAATGTTATCGCTGTGGCGAGTTAGGCCACATCTCATGGCAGTGTCAAAAGCTAGATGAGCCCATGCCTACAGCTGGTTCTGCCAGTGGCCCCCATGTTCACTTTGCTGACCTCCTGGGGCAAAGTGGAGACCGGCGACCCACTTGCCCCGTAACTGTGAATCAACGGGATGTAGAAGCCTTGCTCGATTCAGGAAGTTCCAGGACCCTGATACAGGAGGCCATCCTGGAAGCATCTTCCCCTGCTCAAGGCGACCCCGTCCAGGTGGTGTGTGTCCACGGAGACACCCACGAGTACCCCACCACCATGTTGAAACTAACTACAACTAAGGGCACGTTTCAAGTCAAGGTGGGAGTAATCAGGAATCTTCCTGTCCCGGTCCTGATTGGGCGTGACTGCCCGGCCTTCCCGCTGCTGTGGAGGGAAGCCCTGAAGATACTCGGTCGTGAGCCCCGGAAACGTAAGGCAAACTATTGTGAAACATATGACACCTGGGTTAATGTTGCCACACCCTGTTCTTTCCCACCAGTTTCAGTACAAGCCTTGGCCGAGGCATCTAGTGGCTCAGAATCGGACGGTTTCGAGCCACTACCGGGGCCAAGTGAAGAGGATGTTGAGGGGCCCCCTGAAAGGTCGCCCCTTAAAGGTCAATATGGAACAGCGCAGTTGCAGGACCCCACCCTGGGAAATGCCCTAGCGAATGTCCAGGTGCTAGAGGGAACATTGGTGGGAACCCGGGAGGCTCCTTCCTACCCTCATTTTTCTGTGAAAAATGGCCTCTTATATCAGGTTACCAAAAGTAAGGAGCAAATTGTGGAACAACTAATTGTGCCCAAACCTTACCGTTCTGCAGTTAGCCCACACCCACTTGTTAGGAGCCCACTTGGGGGTAGAAAAGACCAAAGAGAGGGTGTTGCAGAGGTTCTTTTGGCCAGGAGTCCACAAAGAGGTAGAGTACTACTGCCGCAGCTGCCCAGAGTGTCAGATCACTGCACCAAAACCCACTTATAGAAATCCCATTGCCAATCATAGAAACTCCCTTTGAAAGGGTAGGCATGGATATTGTGGGGCCGCTGCCCAAGAGTGCCCGTGGACACCAGTACATCTTGGTCATAGTAGACTACGCCACCCGGTACCCAGAAGCCATCCCCCTGAGAAAGGCAAATGCTAAGCAAATAGCAAAAGAACTCTTCCTCTTCAGCAGCCGGGTAGGGATACCCAAGGAAATTCTTACTGACCAAGGAACCCCCTTTATGTCCAGAGTCACCAGGGAACTGTGTGCGCTTTTGCATGTGAAGCAGGTGAGAACCTCAATCTACCACCCCCAGACAGATGGGCTAGTGGAGCGTTTTAACAAAACCCTCAAAGCCATGCTGAGGAAGGCCATCGACAAAGACGGAAGAAACTGGGACCAGCTGCTACCCTACCTTCTGTTCGCGATAAGGGAAGTTCCTCAGGCTTCCACCGGTTTCTCACCCTTTGACCTGTTGTATTCTCACAAACCCAGGGGCCTGCTAGACATAGCCAAAGAGACTTGGGAGGAGCAGCCCTGTCCCCATCGTACTATGATTGAGCACGTGGGGATGATGAAAGACAGGATGGCAGCTGTTTTTCCCATTGTGAAGGAGCACATGGAGAAGGCCCAGAGGGAGCAGAGGGCAACGTACAACCGAGCAGCGCAACTAAGAGAATTCAGCCCAGGAGACAGAGTCCTAGTTCTGGTGCCCACTGTGGAATGCAAGTTCTTGGCTACTTGGCAGGGGCCATATGAGGTAATTGAAAAGGTTGGGGAAGTCAATTATAAAGTGCGGCAACCAGGGAAGAGGAAAGTGGAGCAAATATACCATGTTAACCTCTTAAAGAAATGGCATGTTCGGGAGGCGCTGTTCAATTGTCTTCCACCCAGAGTGCCAGAAGAACCTGCCCGGGACCAAGTGCAGTTTGGCCCGGACCTGTCCCCTCACCAGCTGCAGCAGGCAAAGGAGCTTGTGGACGGTAACCAGGATGTATTTTCATCCCTCCCAGGCTGCACCCACCTGGTTGAACATGAAATACGCACCCCGCCAGGAAAAACGGTCAACCAAAAGCCGTATCGGGTGCCCGAGGCCCGTAAAAAGCTTATTGACGAGGAGGTAAGGAAGATGTTAAAGTTGAATGTGATTGAGGAATCCAAGAGTGCCTGGTCAAGCCCCATTGTTCTGGCCAACAAGCCGGACAACTCTGTGCGTTTTTGTAATGATTTCCGAAAAGTGAACGACGTGTCTGAATTTGATGCCTATCCCATGCCTCGGGTTGACGAGCTGATTGAAAGCCTGGGCTATGCACGATTCCTGACTACACTGGATCTCACAAAGGCTTATTGGCAGGTTCCCTTATCGGCAGAATCAAAAGAGAAGACGGCCTTTGCCACCCCGGGAGGCCTTTGGCAGTACCGGATGATGCCCTTTGGACTGTTTGGAGCGCCGGCCACGTTCCAGCGCTTGATGAATCAGGTACTCAAACCCCATCAAGAGTATGCTTCTGCCTATTTGGATGACGTTGTGATTCAGAGCCCAGACTGGGAAAGTCACCTACCGAGGGTGCAGAAGGTGCTGGAGTCCCTCCGACAGGCAGGCTTGACGGCGAACCCCAAGAAATGTAAGCTGGCCTTCGGGGAGACAAACTACTTGGGATACACTATCGGGCGGGCCTTGTCAAACCCCAGGAGGCAAAACTCTGTGCCATACAAGACTGGCCAAAACCATTGACCAAGAAGCAGGTGAGATCCTTTTTGGGACTTGCTAACTATTACCGGCGGCTCATCCCTGACTTTTCTACGATAGCGGCCCCTCTTACAGAACTGACGACCAAGAAACACTCCCGGATGGTGACATGGTCCCCGGATGCAGAAGAAGCGTTTGACAACCTGAAGAGGGCCTTGTGTTCAAAACCGGTCCTTACTGCCCCTGACTTCAGCAAGGAGTTTGTGGTCCAGGCAGATGCCTCGGAGGTGGGTCTGGGGGCTGTGCTAGCCCAGATCAAGGAAGGTGAGGAACACCCCATTCTTTATTTGAGTCGTAAGTTGCTTCCCAGAGAGAAGAACTATGCCACCGTGGAAAAAGAGTGCCTCGCCTTAAAATGGGCTCTGGAAACCCTCAAGTACTACCTGCTTGGAAGGAGATTCACTCTGGTGACGGATCATTCACCGTTGCAATGGATGGCAAAAAACAAAGATACAAACAGCAGGGTAACTAGGTGGTTCTTAAGCCTCCAGCCTTTTAACTTCTCTGTTGTTCACAGGCCAGGACGGCGCCATGGAAACGCGGATGCCCTGTCCCGCCGTGATGCCTTCTGGTCTTTCACCCTGCCGAGGACGTCAGGCCCGGGGACAGGGATATGTGGCATCACAAGGGGCCAGGTAGCGGAGGGACGCTATGTTCCCACTCTATTACAGCGGCCACCGGACAAAATGGCCGCTCAGTTGAAAACTACAGCTCCCAGCCTGCCTCACCACTCACCCAGCTGCAGACGGCACTAGGGACAGCCCGTGACGTGACAATAGTAATACTTTTTTTTGAATAATTAAATGCAATTTTTGCTTTACATTTTTCTACAACTAATTGGGCATTTAGAATGTGGAGCACCTGGCTCCTTGTTATTCCCACGACTGAGTTTCAGTGATCTATGATTGGGTCTCTCAAAGACTTTGACGGTGTCTTTTTTCAAACCGGTATTGTTTATGGCGGTTTCCATATCTCTTTGTTTACACGCGCAGGCATGTAAATGAGAAAAAAAGATGCTGATTTGCATTTTATCATCTCCGACTTCAATCTACTTTGTGAAACGGCATAAAGACTTTGGTAAAAAAAATTATTTAGAAGAATTCTGCTACTACGCTGATGATGTGTGACAACCCCCCCTCGGGTTTTACATTTTAATTGATACAGAACCACATCTGTTTCTCTGTTCCTCCAAAGAGATCATCTTGTCATTCCATGTCCTTATATCTCTCATTTCTACAATATTTTTCTTCTCTCGCTCTGTGCCGTTAAAAAAAACGATTACAACGCCGACGGTTTATCGAGTAGAACAGAGCCGGCGTAGAAATGAGGTGTGTGTTCCAGTCGGGGTGATTCTGAAGTGCCCTCTGATAACAAGGGAGGTTCATGCATCGCTCTCAGGCCGAAGGACACTCGCCCAATCCGCTCTATTGGAAACAACTTGTTCGGAACAATGATACCATCCTGACACCTTCATAGTACCCGTTTTACGAAGAAGACTTTCCGTGGATTTCTCAAAACGCAAATTCATATTTTCTGGTACATTTGCTCTCTTGTCGGTCAGAGCGATGCCGAGATGTGATAATCAATAGTTTTTAGTCTCTGGCAACACAGTGGAGATTGTGGGCCAAAAAAAAGGGGGAATCTATAGCATTGTACTGGAAATATCAATTCTTCCGTAAATTACTTTCACTTTAGCAACATCAGTAACATCCCATAATTATTGACTTTTTAAATTGTTTTAATACGCTAAACGGCTTCATCGATATAATTTTTCACACTTGCAAATGTATAATGTGTCGTTCAATTATTAAGGAACATTTTATTTCTAAATATAAAAGGAGGTACGGTGAGGATGTTTATTGTCATTGTAAAAACACACAACGGAATTAAGTTGCTGACTCATCAGTCAGTCCAGCCGCAACAGGTAAAAACACGTATAAAAATATTCAGACAGGACATTTCTCAAAAGTCCTGTTTTAGAATAACTACGGTAAAAACAATTAGGGCTGTCCTCAACCGAAGACACTCAGTCGTACGAATTTGACGACACAATTATCCGACGATTTAATTGCGTTTCTTTCTTTAGTTTCTTGGAAAGAAATCGAGAAGAATCGACCTATCAACTCAAAGAATCGACTCGGAGGGGGCCGCCCTAAAGAGATTACACGTCGCACACCCAGAGCAAGGAGGTGTAAACACAGATGTGACATACCTTTGACCTCCTTTTCGTTCCTGAACCAGCGCAGGTCGGCGGCGGGCTTGCTGCCCTGAGTCATGCAGGTGAGAGTGATGTGGTCGCCCTCCAGCGCCGGCTTCGTCAGCCCATCGATCTCGGGCTTCTCTGGCACGCCTGAAGGAGGGAACGGGTGAAATTACAGCGACCGAACTGATTCACACTCAGCGGCGTGTCATTACGCAACAATATTATTCGTTCCGCCTTATTGGAAATGATCCTCCTTTTAGAGAGTGGACTACACCGCAGCATCCCTGATCAGGGCCTTGCCCCATCACGCTTCGGGTAGGATTCCTTCAGGTACAGAGGAGGCCTACACCTGCTTCAACAACTGCATTTAAGATTCAATCTGGATATTATGTACAAAAGCGTGAAGTTCATGTCATATTTATTTCTTGCTCAGTGTACCGGATTGCATTCAACTTTAAAATGTACAAAATGTTGAGCACAACTCAATTCCAATTTCAAGTGGTGTAGATGTAGATGCGAGGTTGTGAAATATCTGTTTCATTGCTATCTTCTACGATAGAAATTGAACCTATTAAATAGTTAAACATCCAGCTCAATAGCACAAGTTGTACATTTACAAATGTGTTTTTGTGTGTGTGAATGTGAGTAAGCGAAGGCTTGGTGTCACAATGGAGGCCACGAGGTTGTAAAGAAAATGTTAATTACTGGCCTTTCCTATAATGAGTGTTTTAAGTGTGTAGAGGCTGCCCTTCTCATGTTAATGAGCAATAAGTCTGCCTCAGGCTGAGAGTCTGAAAGGTCTGTCAGTCAATGCTATTGACCGACTTTGTCCTTGTCCGTCTCGCCACCTCCAGTCAGGTTTATTACCAGACTCCTGTTCTCTGTCCATCCCTTTGAAGGAACTGACTGCCACCACAATCCTAACAATGGCGGCCACTTGGTAAATACAGAATACAGTGACGTCTTTTCCCTCCTCGACTAACTAAATCATTGACGTTTTTCGATGCACGTTTGTTGAGTGCAGAGGTTTCAAGTGTGTGAAGTGTCTCTATATTACATTGCATGTCATTTAGCAGACGCTTTTATCCAAAGCGACTTACAATAAGTACATATATAACTAGAACGGGCACTCGGTAGAGCGCATACCTTCGCATATCACAAGATTGGGCATTGAATTATGAACATTTTGGCATTAGTTGCATGCCAATTGGATAAAAATTGATAGAAATAAAGATTTTGACCTTTTCATGACCTTGACCTTGATCTTTGACCCGATCGATCCCAAAATCGAATCAAATGGTCCCCGGATAATAACCAATCATCCCACCAGATTTCATGCGATTCGGTTTAATACTTTTTGACTTATGCGAATAACACGCACGCACACAAATACACGGCGATCAAAACATAACCTTCCGCATTTTCAATGCGAAGGTAATAACTATATCGAACTAAGTACTGCATCTGTAAGTATGTGAATGATAACGTGTGGCTTGACTGGGTTTTTCTAGAAGACCGAACGAGAAAATATGAAAAACAATCTTGATGTGATACAGTCACGTTCCCCTGGTGGCGCGAGGCTGCTAACCCTTCTTTGTGTTTGTATGCGTGTCTAAATGTGAAGGGTTGTGTGTTTGTTTCTCTGCTCATTTGCGCATTTATTACAAAGTGCAGAGAGGTTCAATTCTTTAAGAAAAGAAAAAAGTCAGACCAAGAAACATAACTGAAGGCCAACTGCATGGCGATCCACCACTTTGGTCCAGAAATACCAATTGGATGGATTGCCGTGACATTTTGGAGAGAAATTCACGACTCCCCAATGGATGAATTCTAATGACTTTGGCGATTCCCTGACTTTTACTAGCGCCACCATAAGATGTGAAATGTCTCTCTCACAGCACATATTTATGTGCCCCACAGGAGGAAATGTAATCATTTTGGTGACCCCTCAAAGGAGCACTATATGACATTCTGAACATTAATAAAGCATAACGACATCGAGGAGTAAAGTCGACCTGGACAGAGATGGATGTTTTCCTCTCCCTCTGTGTGTGTGTGTGGTAATCAGAGATACTCCTAGCTTTGTTTACATGTGTCTGTGCATGCTTTTAGTGCATGTGAGTGTACCCCACTGATTAGCTCATGGCCGCCGCTCTGCACTGCTCTCATATGTCGATTACAACTGATGAAGCCCGAGAGGATGGTTGCCCCTCAGCTGTTAGCTCTAGACGCAATTTTACTGTTGTCTAACGCTGTTAGCACGTCTAACCCTGTTAGCATGTCTAAGGCTGTTAGCACGTCTAACCCTGTTAGCACGTCTAACCCTCTTAGCATGTCTAAGGCTGTTAGCACGTCTAACCCTGTTAGCATGTCTAAGGCTGTTAGCACGTCTAGCGCTGATAGCACGTCTAGCGCTGATAGCACGTCTAGTGCTGTTAAAATGTCTAATGCTGTTAGCACGTCTAACGCTGTTAGCATGTTTAAGGCTGTTAGCACATCAAACGTTGTTAGCATGTCTAGCGCTGTTAGCACATCTGACGCTGTTAGCACGTCTAACGCTGTTAGCATGTCTAAGGCTGTTAGCACGTCAAACGTTGTTAGCATGTCTAGCGCTGTTAGCACATCTGATGCTGTTAGCACGTCTAACCCTGTTAGCATGTCTAAGGCTGTTAGCATGTCTAAGGCTGTTAGCACGTCTAGCGCTGTTGGCACGTCTAACGCTGTTGGCACGTCTAGCGCTGTTTCCATATAGAGCACTGTTAGCACATAAATATTTGCAAGTCTAGGGCTGTTAGCATGTTACGATTCGCTAAGAGGCAATAGAAATGATCTCATATTACGCACCCATGATAATAAGATTTCTTTACATAATATTTAAAGAAAACTAATGTCATTGCTATTAGCCTCAGCTGTTCTTCATGTTTAGTTAAATTATAGCGCTGTTAGCACTGTTAGCACGTCTAACGCTGTTAGCATGTTGAGAATCGCCAAGAGGCAATAGAAATGCTCCCAATCTCATATTATGCACCTATTACCGTTACATCTTTCCTCACCATCAGGTCAAAGTTTTTTAGTATAATAATAAGATTTCTTTACATAATATTTACAGTAATTTCTTTTATAACCAAATACCTGAAAAACTAATGTCATTGCTATTAGCCTCAGCTGTTCTTCATGTTTAGTGAAATTATGAAATGCTGGAATGCAAAGACGATTAATTAAAATGGCAAACATTATAAACTCAAATTATACCTGCATAACGCGTCATTGTAAGTGTGTTAGAATGTTAATGTGCAGTTAGACCAAAGCACTGCCTCATAAGTTGTTTTCTACCATTTTTATTTTTATACCCAAGAGTCCATTATTTCATATTTAAAATCTCGGTCATTTATTTTCAATCTTATTCATATTATTTTAAACATTGTGTGCGTCCGTGCTAATAGATGAACACATTTATATTTATTCATAAATGTATGTTGAGAATATCTGAATTTGAGGCTTGTTTCAGTTTGATATTCTGTCCAAATAATGTTCAATGTTTTCATTCCCAGCACACTATCCTGAAGCAGTGCCACATAATTCAGGCCACTCGCAGACCATTTTGTATGTTTAATAAATCTCCCTGTTTCCTGGCTTGCACCATTAACTATTGTTCAGTATTGCAAAAATAATTTTCTCCACATCCTTATTGAGCAGTAGC
Source organism: Pseudoliparis swirei (assembly GCF_029220125.1). Classification (NCBI taxonomy): domain Eukaryota; kingdom Metazoa; phylum Chordata; class Actinopteri; order Perciformes; family Liparidae; genus Pseudoliparis; species Pseudoliparis swirei. The sequence goes on from NC_079390.1 coordinate 4,142,463, forward strand.
CTTAATGTCTCTAATTCTCTGAATGATTGTTAACACAGAGAGCCTGCTAATGGTCCTGGAGTGCACTAGGACATCTATTAACATTAGCGAAAACTAATTGGCAAGATAATAAGCCCAGTGGCAGGAAATGAGACAACGTTTCTGAGGGGCGATGATCACAACAGAAACATTACCAGAGGGCCCACCAGTATGTTTTTATTTGTCTGCAGATTTGTCAGACTATTTGTAACCATTGTCAATTCATGAATTTGTATTTGTCTTGAAGGGAGAAAAAAAACCAAAAGACAGAACCATTGATTGTTTAAATTGAAATATTTACCAATGAAGTATTCAAAGCTTAACTTCTAACAAGGTTGCGCAATTGTCTGGAGGTGTTAATTTTCGAATAATGTTTTAAAATGGCACAAAATGTCACGTGGGTACTAAAATAACCCTGTGCCAGAGTTGCCTTTTATGTTTAAAAACTACTCACTTTTCCCTTGGCCAATGTCTTAACTGTCATGTCTCGTCGGTTATGTTAAGTTTGAGGTTTTAGTCCTGTTTTCCATGTCTGCTTTTATTTTGTAGTAACTGTCCTCTCTCGTTTCAGAAACTTTATTTCCTGCCCCGGTGTTTCCTCGTTAGTGTGATTGCCTGCTCCACCCCTGATTGTGTCCACCTGTTCCCCATTTCCTCATGTATTTAAGCCGGTGTCTACCTGTGTCTTGTGTCAGATCGTCTTGTCTCCAGTCTCGTCCTGACCCGTCTAGTCTAAGTAATTGTTGTTCATGTTAGTGGCGTCTTTTGTCCTGGTTTGCAGTTTCCAGCACAGTTGTGATTTTGTTTATACTTTGATCAAGTCTTTTTCCCAGCATAGCTGTGGTTTTCTGTTTTCTCTAAACCCGATCTTAGTTTCCTGCTCAGCAGCAACTTTAAGTTGTACTTCGTTTTTTTGGAATATTTCGGGACTTCCTATGTTTAAATAAACCTTTTTAATTGCCCTGAACTTTGGAGTCGTGCTCTTGGGTCCTGTTTTTGAGTCGTGACATTAACTGTCCAGCGAATTTCATTGAAACCTTTTAACACGTCTTCACAAACTACAGCGATGCACTACAACCTGCATTACTGGGTCCGTTTTATATTTGGGTCTAAAGTATAATTGAAAAGCACGGGGTACATATTAGACCATTAGAATGTCCCAATAAAATGTTCTAACTCGACAACATGCACAATAGTGCTTTTATTGGACTTTAGGGCATTGCTGCCACAAGCGATGGGAATAAGTGCACAACTCAACTTTGTCTTTTCCCTTTTTCTTCTTACTAAACTAAAAATGTTGCTTTCCCTTCAAATGTATAATCCACAGCTGGAAGCAACACCTGTGCTTCAAGGTCATTCTGGAAAATATACGATTTTCTTAAATATGGTAAAGCAGGCTGGAAAAGGTTACGGTTGAAGAAAAGCGTGCGCACCAACACACTATGTTTTTACAGACAGTAAATTCACAAATTACCATTTCCATGAAGTAGGATTTAAATACTATGCCTAATATGACATTGGTACTTACCGAGAACCGTCATGTAGGCTTTGGCTGTTCTGACAGGCATGGTGAAGAGAGAACAGGTGTACATGCCTTCATCGATCAGCGTCACGTCACTGATGCTAATGGTCAACTCTGACCATGACGCATGCACCAGCTCAATCCGGTTGTCCCTTAAAGCTGACGGACAGAGAGGCACAGAGAGAGAGAGACAGACACAGAGAGAGAGAGACAGAGAGTTAGTAAACATTCACAAATAGAAACTGGGTGGAACTCAGAGGTATGCTATTTTGCGATTGAGCATAGTGTTAACCACGCACATTGATCATATCCAAACGTAATACTACAAGCATGCATCTGACAATTTAGATTTTGGCATTATTTACACACTCGGATTTGACATTTTGCACAATCATTTTGAAATGTTTAACCTGGTGGTAGAGTATGGTTATTGCTGGTGCCTCCATATGTATGGCTGATTCCCATTTTATATATATATATTTTTTAAAGATTTTTTTTTTATTAACAAAAAAAAAATTTTCTGAATATTTGTAGTGAAATAGCATTTACATTTTATTATGCTGAAAATATTATTTTACAAAAACAAAATATACAAATGTATAACCTTGTAGAAATCACCACACAAGGATGATGTTTTTTTTTAACATAAGATGAAAACAAGGAGAGAAAAAAAACAAAAAAAACAAGACAAAACAAAACAAAAACATTACACAAACTTTTCCCCATCCCACCCCTCCACCTTGTATGGCTCTCAGTTTCCTTTCATTTATACATCTACACAGTCTCTACACAGTTTACCTACACCCATCCGTACACATTTATATCTACACAAACCAATACAGCACTCACAACATTTTATATTTTGACATACACAATAGTACTTCAGGTAGCCAAACCAAGCTGTGGTGTGTAAGTGATGTATGTATGAATAGATTTAAATATTTAAACAATCTGAATGAAATGTGACCTCAGACCTGTACTACCTGTTGAATCTGAGAAAGTACAGGTCGACACACCTCTATATTCAAACATAGTCATACACTTTTTTTGGTGGTGGAAATCTTTGTAGATATTTTACTTATATGAAAATGTAATCTTCCAAAAGACTTAAGAGAAATGGAAATCAATATTGCAATAACAGGCTGGGAAAAAGGCCAAATGAGAATTTGGCAAGATGTGAGAGTTGAAATGGATTTTGCTGAAATTGGATGGCTTCTGGGAAGACACTACATGGTCTTCAAAGTAGACTTTGTACTTCATGTCTGAGATACAGAGGGGAGCAAGTTTTGAGAAATTGGTACGACCTTGAACGTGACGTAATTCATGCACGTCGTATCCAAAGGGGTGTATCGTGGCATACGAAACAAAACCACCCAAAAGGCTGATTTCTACTTAAAAAACCCAATATGTGGATGGTTGAGGGTGATACAAGAGAATCCATTGTGTGTGTGTGAGTGTGCGCCCAAGTGTTTGGATTCAGCGCAAACGATTATTGATGATCATTTTTAGAATTTTTCAAAATATTTTCTTCAGTATGAGGCTACATGAAAGAATATTCTAATCTTATGTAAATTTTGGGCGAAATCACATAAAAATTAAAGCACCCTGTTCTGTTACTACAAAGATTTGAAGAGTAACGGCCATTAGACAGTCTCTTTGTAGAACACTTTAAAGAGTGGCTGGCTGAATGTTGAGAAATGATACAAGAGGTATCTAAAGAACTGAAACTGTGTTTCAAAACCATAAAGCAGTTCAGTCATTCTTACAAAAAGTCTCTCCAAAACGAGAATCTAACTTTAATTAGTTTACTCTTTATCAAACACTTGATCGAATGCAAATCTATAAAGATTCCATAAAAAACCTCCCGTCAAAGTCAACGAATCAATTAACTTTTAAAAGGGTAAAAATGAAATGTATTGCCGCAGGTCTCAGTTAGAAGTTTAGTTGATTAAATCAATGGCTGCTCCAGTCGATGTGTTTGTGCCCACGATGGCTGCAATGTGTCAGTCACTGGGAAGTGTTTATAACCCTTGAGGTGACTGAAGGAGGTGTATTCTTTGGTGGCACGTCCGCTGCTTTCGCTGCATATGCATCGCTGCGTATGCATCGCTTCATATGCACTGCTACATATGCATCGCTACGTATGCATCGCTACATATGCGTGGCTACATATGCGTGGCTACATATGCATCGCTACATATGCATCGCTACATATGCGTGGCGACATATGCGTGGCTACATATGCATCGCTACGTATTCACCGCTATGAATGCAGCCAATGCATCGCTGCGTCTGCTGCGATGATAATGGAGCTGACACATGTAGCAGAATGCCAGCGATCTCCCTATCTGGTGTTGTCCGCTCTGCCAAAGGGACGGATAGCTTTGCTCCGCCGGTTCCACGCTAAACACCGACAGTAAATGGCAGTCGAGTCGCAATCAGTTTGTCTCGACGACAGCCGTTCTCTCTCGTTTATTATTGCCTTTTTGTTCCGTCCCTCCCCCTTTACAACACCGGTTATCTCGACAGGCTGCGTGCCGAGCCCGAGCAGGCACGACACGTCGATACGAGCACATGACATATCTTTAGGTTTGTCAACCGGCGACGGTACGCTCCCCGTTTTGTGTGTTTGTACGCGTACACACATCGGCATCCGTGCACGGCCGACGAAAGAGATGTAGTTTAACGCTCTGCCAGTTAATGGTGAGCCCCGTATTCAGAAGGTAGTTATTTTATTCAATATGTATCCACGCAAACATATAAACCGTGTCTCATCAAAGAATGAACTCATATTTTTTTGCACTGATTCTAGACAAAGAATAGATTCTCTTTGCCTTTGTATTCATTTTCACTTTCTCTCTGATCTAGTAATGCTTTCAAGTGTTGTTCCTGCAAACTTCAGGGGGTTCCAGGCAGAGATCAGGCTAATGGAAGGATGGATTTCAGAAACAACCCCCCCAAAAAGAAGTGAAATAGTGATATAACTCGTAACGATGTTGAGATAAAGAGATATTTAAATTGAAATCAAATGTATAAAACAAACTCTCGCATCAATTGCTTTGTCTTTAAATGGTTAGCGTGATGATAGTCTTATAGCCGATTTGTACTTTATTCAAATGGGACATATACATTTACACCCTAATGAGGATAAGCGGAATGGATAATGGAATTGAATATACATTTCATTTATTTAAAACATCAAAACCAATATTTGGTCATTTTGGTCCACCGGAGCGCTATTGGTCTGTGCAGCCGCCGCACATTAGACGCCATTACTGCCGTCAGTCCCCGATGTCTTCATGGAGGATGTCATTGTCCACGACCACAAAGGGGGCGGCGGATTTGGATTTCGCATTATACACTAACCCGACGTACGGCCATGTCTCTTTCTGCTCATTTAGCCTTTATCTGAATCGAAAATTAGATTTTTTTCGGAGACAAATGGTCAATACACACCTCCGTCTATTGCTTTCTGCTGAAGTACACAGAGCGTACCGCTTGTGTGTGTGTGTGTGAGTTGTCTTTCATACATTTGATTTCCTTAATCTCTCACAGAACAAATTCCCGGTACCTCGAGACCGGGCACAATTTCCCGAGTTTCGCCGACGCCGATGCAGATTCGTATCCGTAAACCCGGCGGAGGCAGAGAGATCGCTCTTCTTATTACGACGGCTGATGACCCCTCGGCTCCGAGGCCGAGTTGAGGTTCCCCCGAACGAAGCCGTGAGCGATCAGATAACAAGAGAGTAAACGGTTGGAGTCACAAGGCGCTCTCTCTCTCTTCTCTCTCTCTCTCCCTCTCTCTCTCTCTCCCCAAAAACAAGAATATTAAGAAAAGGCACGGAACAGAGAGGGGAAAAGTCATCTTTAAAACACCCGGTAAAGGATGAGAAGAAAGATGTGTCTTTAAGAAAAGGAAGAGTGTGAGATAGAGAGAGAGAGAGAGAGAGAGAGAGAGAGAGACAGAGAAGCTGCACAGAGAGAAGGTCAAACATGTTCCTTTTAAATTAAAAAAGTGATTTATTTTCATTTTCCGGGGGAAGATGTTACTTCAGATGTTGAAACAGTCTTATTGAAACTACGGTGTTACATTCAATCTTTAATCTTTGAACCATTAATGAGGAAGAAGTTGATTAAATTAAAAATGGAATATTTCCACCAAACCGCTCTCTTCTCATCTTTTGGGCTCAGCAAGTCAGCGAGGTGTTATTCCTACTTCCCACATTATATATCTTAAAACATCCTGCTTTGGATTTTTTTGGTTTCCAACTTCGCAGAACTGGGCCGCTACATGTAGCTATCCGACGTCCCATGAACGCACCACGAGCACAGTCACAACACACGAGAACACAAGAACAGAGGCAGTGGTGCATTCAGGGACTGCCTGGGATTAATTTGCAATCACTATTACTCTATGGTGCAAGATGGACTATGCAGCGTTCACACTCTCAACGCTTTTCGCGTGATTCGCTTTATTCGCGCCTTAGAGGGGGTGGGGCTTATCTCTGTGGCTTGCCCGTCATCCACCATGTCAGAACTAACCACTAGTTCTGCTTTATTCTTGTTAAGGATGTCCTAAAAACGTCGACGGACACATTTTTTCACCAAAGTTTAAATATTTTTAGGCGAATAATGCGTTTTCGTACATTAAATATGCATGGGATGTACTCTCGCGAAAGAATTCGCAACGACTTTAGTGTGAACGCAGCTTTAGGGCCCCAAAGACGTCCACTTGGTTTGAGTCCCACGACACTTGAAGTGCCTTTAGAATCCAACAACATGTCCCAGCTCAACACGGGGAAACATATTTACTATTAGTATATTTATAACACACAACATAGCTGATGTTTTCTGTTGCCAGAGCCTCACGAAGACCGCAGCACGCCGCCAGTGTCTGTGGTCTGGTGGCGGCACACAGCATGTGTGCGTACACCCAAATTGGCTGCATACCATGCCGTTTTATTTTTCCATGGCTATCCTCTCCGTCATTAAAAGCAGCGGGCGAGTAAACAAAGCGTTGGAGGGCGTGTATGTGTGTGTGGCAGGTAATTACATTTCAACATTAAGCAATGCGATTCTAATATCGGCACGCTGAGTGCACGCGTAAGCAAATAGTTGCGACTCTAAACTCGCTCACTTTGAGACCTATCGGGTTTGCACATTTCACTTTGTCGCTTTAAAAAAATTAATGTCTCCCTCGTGCCCCCTTTCCTCTCCACTGACCCCCCAGATCCAGTACATGTATCAGTAGAGAGCCTCGGCAGGTGTTTGCTCATTCGAGTGACACACATTTCTTAATGAGAAAAGGGCACATTTCAGAATATACATTCATGTGACTGTTCTCTTTTCCTTGTCAACACCCCATCTGGAGACTTGAGCTTGTCTGTGTATACGTGTGTGTGTGTGTGTGTGCAAGAAAGAGATTAGAGAGAGAGAATGCAATGATTATCGAATAGCTTGATGTATATACAGGACTGTCTCAGAAAATTAGAATATTGTGATAAAGTTCTTTATTTTCTGTAATGCAATTAAAAAAACAAAAATGTCATGCATTCTGGATTCATTACAAATCAACTGAAATATTGCAAGCCTTTTATTCTTTTAATATTGCTGATTATGGCTTACAGCTTAAGAAAACTCTAAAATCCTATCTCATAAAATTTGAATATTTCCTCAGACCAAGTTAAAAAAGATTTATAACAGCAAAACAAAATCAAACATTTGAAAATGTGTTTCCAGGTGTTTGAGTTAATTAGGCGATTCAAGTGATTTGTTTAATACCCTACTAGTATACTTTTCATGATATTCTAATATTTAGAAATAGGATATTTGAGTTTTTAAGCTGTGTTTCATAATCAGCAATATTAAAAAAATAAAAGCTGCAAATTTTCAGTTGATTTGTAATGAATCCAGAATGAATAAAGAACTATCTAATTTTCTGAGACAGTCCTGTATATTCTGTGTCTGTGCCGTTCCTCAGCCTCCATTACCTGTGAGGCTTTTTCCAAAGGCACAAAATGTAAAATGTGACACACTCCACACAGTAATTGGCTCGTGGATATCTGGAGATTCCTGTGACAGAAATGTGGTTTTTTTTCTTTTCTCCTTTCATCAGTTTTCTACCTGCCAAGTTCAGCGGGACCCCCCCCCCCAGCCTGACTTCATTAAGTCCCTGTGAGAAGCGGGTCGGCGAGGAGAACCCGTGAACCCTCTTGTGTTTTGCATCGCGGATGTGCCCCCCCCCTCCCCCCCTCTAGCTCGTACACTGATCAGCTATCCTTCAAGAAAAATACTTTTAAATATGATTGAAAGAAAGTGGAGAGTGTTTGCAAAGCCACACAATAATAATCCTGAATTCAATTATCTAAAATATGTTTTTTTTCCCTTCTTATTCTTGGTGCTCCAGAACTTTCCACCCCCAGAAGAGAAAACCACTAAGCCTATATGTACCGCTAAGTGTGAGCTAATTATTCCCATTTGCCTCAGGTAATTTGTTCTTCTTCTCTAGCTAACAGATGATACGCCGCTCTAATAATAAAGGTGTAATAACCGGGTGTATCGCTTCATTTGACAACGCAGTTTCTTTCTCACCCCGACCTGCTTTTATACGGTTGCACAGCAGAAGAAACAAAGCTAACATGCGCTTTTTTAATTTAAAAGTCAAAAGACAAGTGACATAACCGAGCTAATTTAAGAAACATTGACATTTTTGGGAAACCTGCCTCCATTTCTTTCATTTCATATTTAAAAGCAGTGGTGGTATCAGTTCTTTGAGTTTTAAACTATTCTGCAACGTTTCTTTGTTCCACACGACGTAGACGTCTGATTTTAATCATCGTGCCTGAATGCAACCTCTAAATACAATGCAAAGTAAGGAGAACAAAAGTTGCCTTTTCTTCTTCTTTTCAATCAAAAGCTGAATGTTATTCTGACAAACGGACACATATGCAAAGAGGGGCGACAAAAGATGGCGCAGTCGGCTCAAGGTCAAAAGAAAAGTTTCTCTCGGAGGTGATGGCTGCTCTTGTAAAACGCCTCCTTAATTCCTCCCCCTTATCCCACCAAGGCCTATATTCCATCTCTTTTTCCTCCTCTTCCTCCTCCTCCTCCTCCTCTCATGTTTTATGGTGCTTGTCTTGGGGGGAGAGGGGACCTGTTAGGGATCTTCGGGAGATTTAAAGTCAACGTTTTTTTCTTCTTCTCTCTCACGGAGAACACCGTATCAATCTTCTGGGCCGATATGAAAAAGGACGTTTCATGGAGGAAATATGTTTCTCTTCCAGGAAATAAATAATAAAACAAAAAAAGAAAGACATGCCGTCTCAAAAGTTTAACCGTCCTGCCGAGATTAAGTTTTGAGAGAGAAAAGTTCTGCTCTCTGTTTAATAAAAAAACTCTGTCGAGCATTTCTTATTTTGTTATTTACTTTTGGAAAACGTTTTAAAAGCCTATATCCCCTAAATTGCTCAGCCGCAGATATTCTGAATGCATCAAAGCTTTTTATGGGTGCATATTGGAGAGGTGGAGAGCGTGACATTTCCCATGCGCACACACTATATATGTGCACATACATACACTTAAACACACACACACACACACACAAACAGCCAGCAAATTGATTCAGACAGCTGAATATTTGACATCTGAGGACGAATAGCTTTATATTTAGCAGCTCGGGGGCCTAAAAGTCAAGCAGGTTGTCCCGCTAACCGTTCACCCAGAACACTAATCTTAATGTTTAAACAGATTCAATAAATCTGCAGATGACACGGCGCAGGCAGAGATATCCACCGACGGGTCCCACCAGGCACTTTTGGGAAAACATCAACATAGCACGACTCGTACGCACAAAAAGCTGCAGATGCTGTGCATAAACAACAATGCGTGTGTGTGTGTGTGTGTGTGTGGGGACTCTGATTTCCGGATGTTATTAATCAAAATGCAATAAAACTAAAAATAAATCCATGACTCACTGGATTGTGTGCGTCACTCCTTTTTATATCCTGCAGAGCACCAGATTCTCAAAATGACCAGCACCGTAATAAAGAGAAATACCTTCAGCATCTTTTATTTCAATATCTGCCAAATAGATACGTCTGCTGTCATATTTTCGGACACATTTAAGATGCTTTCGGAGGTGAAGAGTGAAAATACTTTAATACGCTTTTAGGGACAATCCAAGGGAAGGAAAAGGGATCAAGAAGCAACATTTAATGCAGGGGTCGCCAACCTGTATGACCCCGAGAGCTACTTCAAGGGTACAAAATATTCCGAAGTGCTACTTTTTTTTCAACCCCCAGACAGGTATTTAAAAAAAATGTTTTTTTCAACCTGCAGTACTTAATGCTGCAGCTAGGGGCGCTGCAGACACACTAAATCAGAGGTAGATACAGAACGTCAGAAGTTATTAATGAGATTTATATTTTGTAAAAAAAAGCTACACAGAGTGAATTACATAATTATAATATTAATAAAAAAACATCAGAGAAGTACATGGTTTATTTGACATTGATTTAGTTAGATTTAAATTGTGTCTCTAACAATGTTTGATATAAACTCGCTCTAATAATAAAGGTGTAATAACTTCGCTTCATTTGACAACGCAGTTTCTTTCTCACCCCAACCTGCTTTCTACGGTTGCACAGAAGAAGAAACAAAGCTAACACGCGCTTTTTTAATTTAAAAGTTAAAAGACAAGTGACATAACCGAGTAGATTTAAGAAACATTGACATTTTTGGGAAACCTGCCTCCATTTTTTTCATTTTATATTTAAAAGCAGTGGTGGTATCAGTTCTTTGAGTTTTAAATTAATCTGCAATGTTTCTTTGTTCCACACAGACTGTTATAACTATAAGGTCTTTTGATTGTTCTGACCAACATTCTCATTAAGAACATAGACACGTACAATAACACTAAATATATTAAGAACAATAGGTCCTCCGCACCCGCTGTCAGTGTTCGGGTCCTAATATTAATAAGCAGAGTGATTATGTTTGCAATTTTTTTTAAAGCCCATTGTTAGAGACATAATTTCAGGGTCATAGTGATATGTTATGCTCATTTGGACTCAATCACTGAGATAAAGATGAACTAAATCAATGTCAAATAAACCATGTACTGCTCTGATGTTTTTTTATTAATATTATCATTTTGTAATTCTCGTTTATCTCTGTGTAGCTTTTCTTTTTTACAAAATATAAATCTCATTAATATCTACTGACGTTCTGTAACAACCTCTGATTTAGTGTGTCTGCAGCGCCCCTAGCTGCAGCATTAGGTACTGCAGGTAAAAAAAAAAAAAAAACACAACGATATGGAGGTTGACATTTTTTTGGGATAAAATATCGTTATCGAATTAGTCACCGTTGCTGAATACATTATTTAAATGTCACACCGTAGCCTCCTGCTCACACACCACAAGTTCACTAATTAGGCTCGCGAATGTAGCCCGGAGAGCAATTACACACGAAATAACGAATACATCGTGATGATGCTGCGTCTCCATCCGGGAAATAAAAGCTAGCGTCAGTTCTTCAATTACAATGAAACCAAAAAGGAGCAATTTGTAAAACGACAGTAGCCTCTTTTGAATCGCATAAGAGCGAATCCCTCTCGCCCGCCGCTCATCTCTCTCTCTCTCGCCGTCGAAGCGTCAGCCCCTCGGTGGCGCCGGAAGACGACTCGATTGGATACTTTAAAATTACTCATTTTGAATTCAAACAACTCTCGAGGAGAACCTCGGAGAGGCCGGGGAGGCGAGAGGAGTCGCTTCCACGTGGCTGAACGTCTTGGAGGTGTGAGATGACGTGAAGCAACGACATCGCCGTGGAGACGGGCGCCGTGGAGACATCGCCGTGGAGACGGGCGCCGTGGAGACATCGCCGTGGAGACATCGCCATGGAGACGGGCGCCGTGTCGTCGTTGAGAGGAAGGTCATAAACGTGTTTATGCTGCGTGGCTTTAGAGGAGAGGACCGAGGCTCTGAGAGGCATCCTTCTTCTTCTTCCTCCTCCTCCTCCTCCTTCTACCTCCTCATCCTTCTTCTTCTTCCTCCTCATCCTTCTTCTCCTGCTCCTTCCTCCTCCTCCTCATCCTTCTTCTTCCTCCTCCTTCTTGTTCCTCTTCCTCCTCCTCCTTCTTGTTCCTTCTTCTTCTCCTCCTCTTTCTTCCTCTTCTTCTTGTTCCTCTTCCTCCTTCTTCCTCCTCCTCCTTCTTATTGTTCCTTCTTCTTCTCCTCCTCTTTCTTCCTCTTATTCTTGTTCCTCTTCCTCCTTCTTCCTCCTCTTCCTTCTTCTTGTTCCTTCTTCTTCTCCTCCTCTTTCTTCCTCTTCTTCTTGTTCCTCTTCCTCCTTCTTCCTCCTCCTCCTTCTTCTTGTTCCTTCTTCTTCTCCTCCTCTTTCTTCCCCCTCTTCTTGTTCATCTTACTCCTTGTTCTGCCTCCTCCTTCTTGTTCCTCCTTCTCTTCATCCTTCCCCCTCTTCCTCCTCCTTGTTCCTCCTCCTCCTCTTCATCATCCTCTTCCTCCTTGTTCCTCCTCCTCCTCCTTCTTGTTTCTTTTTCTTATTCTTTTTCTTCTTCCCCTTCCTCTTTCTTGTTCTTTTTCCTCTTCCTCCTCCTCCTTCTTATTTCTCCTCCTCTTCCTCCTCCTCCTCTTCATCATCCTCTTCCTCCTTGTTCCTCCTCCTTCTTGTTTCTCTTTCTTTTTCTTCTTCTTCCTCCCCTTCCTCTTTCTTGTTCTTTTTCCTCTTCCTCCTCCTTAATCCTCCTTCTTATTTCTCCTCCTCCTCCTCCTCCTCCCAACAAGGCAGCAAGGACAATTAATCTGAACCCCACTGTGCTCAAAGCCGTTCTCACGCTGCCGGTGGCACTTTGGAGACGCTCACCGTCTCGACGCTCCATCAGCGCACACACACACACACACACACACACACACACACACACACACACACACACACACACACACACACACACACACACACACACACACACACACACACACACACACACACACACACACACACACACACACACACACACACACAACGATCCAAAATGACAACACAATTCCGGGGCCTCGGTAGTATCCTTTTGGCTTTTATCACAATAACAGAGTTTTTGGCTTCTTTTTCATTTTCAATCTCAGAGCTCTGCCATGATATAGACCCCCCCACACACACACACTCCCCCCTCCCTCCCCCCCAGACCGACCACTGTGATGAGGAACGACCTGCATGTTCATGCAGCTTCCTACTGCTGGAGAAATGTGACTGCATGAACATCGAAATGCTTTAAATGTATTCACTTGTTGTAAAATACATACAAATATAGACACACACACACACACACAGGAAGATATACACATAGTCAAATACACACACACACACAGGAACATATACACAGTCAAATACACACACACACACACAGGAACATATACACATAGTAATATCATGGTTATATGATATCATAGTGATATAGTGATATCATAGTAATATCACTATGATATCACCATGATATCACTATATCACTATGATATCATGTTGATATCATAGTGATATCATAGTGATATTATGGTAAAATGATATCATAGTGATATCGTGATATCATGGTTATATGATAGTGATATCATGGTGATATAGTGATATCATCGTGATATCATGGTGATATCATAGTGATATCATGGTGATATAGTGATATCATAGTAATATCACTATGATATCACCATGATATCACTATATCACTATGATATCATGTTGATATCATAGTGATATTATGGTTATATGATATCAAAGTGATATCATGGTGATATAGTGATATCATAGTGATATAGTGATATCATGGTGATATAGTGATATCATGGTGATATAGTGATATCATAGTGATATCATAGCGATATCATGGTGATATAGTGATATCATAGCGATGCTCAGGTGATGTGGTTTCTTGTGTTTCACGTCGGCGTTGCCCTCTGAGAGCGGTTGCTTTTGGGTTTATTCAGTTATATAAAGACTTGTGGGGGCCGTCACGGCGCCTCCCACACAATGCTGAGGGGTCATACTCCCATTTTCTTCCTTCAGCATCCAAAAGTCAACAAAAAATCCTTTAAAGTGAGTTAAAGGTGATATCTCAGCGCCACGTGACCTTTAACCTCTCCCGGTCTTGTCATCCTACTTTTCCATCAGAGAAGAGCGACCGTAAAGCCAAAAACCTCAATAATACCGTAACTTTGAACAAACTCCTCTCAGTGTTGTAGGTATTTGTATCTCATATCATCGACTCTGACCAGCGGCTGATCCTACATGACAGAGAGCGCTCTCAAGTCATGGCTGTGTGGGGCCTCCGGAGGGCACCTGAGCTTCATCCTCATCCGTGGCCCTTCAGAGGGATGGCAGACGTCTGGGCAGCAGCATCCCGGGCTCCTCTGAGGCCTTTCATCTATTTAACGTATCCGCCACCTCCCAAAATCATTCAATGCTCAATGTGCTCGATGGCAGATCACAAGTTGCCCAATCAGGCCCCTTTAGAGCCTCGAATCTGACGCCTAAGCCTCTCTTTCTCTCTCTCTCTCTCTCCCTCCCTCTCTCTCTTTGCACTTTTCTTCCCTCTCTGTCTCTCTCTCTCTCTCCCTCCCTCTCTCTCTCTTTGCACTTTTCTTCCCTCTCTCTCTCTCCCTCCCTCTCTCTCTCTTTGCACTTTTCTTCCCTCTCTCTCTCCCTCTCTCTCTCTCTTTGCACTTTTCTTCCCTCTCTCTCTCTTTGCACTTTTCTTCCCTCTCTCTCTCTTTGCACTTTTCTTCCCTCTCTCTCTCTCTCCCTCCCTCTCTCTCTCTCTTTGCACTTTTCTTCCTCTCTCTCTCTCCCTCCCTTTCTCTCTCTCTTTGCACTTTTCTTCCTCTCTCTCTCTCCCTCCCTCTCTCTCTCTCTTTGCACTTTTCTTCCCTCTCTCCCTCCCTCTCTCTTTGCACTTTTCTTCCCTCTCTCTCTCTCCCTCCCTCTCTCTCTCTCTTTGCACTTTTCTTCCTCTCTCTCTCCTCTCTCTCTCTCTTTGCACTTTTCTTCCCTCTCTCTCTCTCTCTCTCTTTGCACTTTTCTTCCCTTTCTCTCCCTCCCTCTCTCGCTCTCTTTGCACTTTTCTTCCCTCTCTCTCCCTCCCTCTCTCTCTTTGCACTTTTCTTCCTCTCTCTCTCCCTCCCTCTCTCTCTTTGCACTTTTCTTCCCTCTCTCTCTCCCTCCCTCTCTCTCTCTCTTTGCACTTTTCTTCCCTCTCTCTCTCTCTCTCTCTCTCTCTCTCTCTCTCTCCCTCCCTCTCTCTCTCTTTGCACTTTTCTTCCCTCTCTCTCTCCCTCCCTCTCTCTTTGCACTTTTCTTCCTCTCTCTCTCTCCCTCCCTCTCTCTCTCTTTGCACTTTTCTTCCCTCTCTCTCTCTCCCTCCCTCTCTCTCTTTGCACTTTTCTTCCCTCTCTCTCTCTCTCTCCCTCTCTCTTTGCACTTTTATTCCCTTTCTCTCTCTCTCTCTCTCTCGTTGTCCAACTCTTCGTACGGAGGAAGCCAGAAACAAAGATGGTTGAATATGAAATAGAAGTAATTTGTGATACCCAGTGTATGCAAGCGATATCCCGGAGAGATTTAAACGAATGGAAAAAGCAGAATAAATGAGTTTTATATGAGATCATTTAAGATATAGTGAGTCAAAACTAAACGGTAACTGAGAGGAACATTGTTGTTCCCGTATATGTTTGTGTCTGACGCCTGCGTTACGACAGGTGAGCTTTCCCCTTCATTTGATGTCAATACTGTCGTTTTTAAAAAGCACATTGTAGTGTTTTCAGTCTACTTCTCTCCGATATCGGTAACACTATTATTCCAATAATCTGCTTTTATTTCCTTTCAAAATATCTCTCAGTGATATTGTCGGAAAAAACGTCACATTGACGCGCCAGTCGCGAGAAGCTCGACGGGCCTAGCGACGGTAACCAAGGGGGGGGAGGGGCTTCGCGAAAGGTCGATTGACGCCCCCCCCGTGAAGGAGTCCGTTAACCGCGTCACAGTCCGTTTGCGAAGTCTTCCCGTGGACCTCGAACGCCACACCGGGGCGACGGCTACGTCGGCTCAGAGGGACCCGAGAGCGACGCCTTCTCCAAATAGAACGCTATGCAGCTGCGTCGCGTTGCTCCAGATCCGAGGCGGGCGCAGGTGGGCCTCACCTCCTCCAGCTGGAGGCATGCTGGTTTGAATTGGGAACAGAAGTTCTGGTCACACGTCGCAATCGTGGACGTGCGAGAGGCCACGGAAAAAAATAAAGTATCGACTGTGCGGGGACACACAGAGACTTTGGCTTTGTGAAAGGCAACTCGCTAAATTACCGCTGAATATTTATTCATGCTGCATTGTGTGTGCTGGAGGCAGTACGAGTCGAGTACTCCAGGGTTGCAGTGAAGGGCACTTGCACAGCAGCGGGGGTGAATGATTGACTTTGAGAGTGTGTGTGTGTGTGTGTGTGTGGGCTGTTTCCTAAGTTATAATTTGATTTGAACAACAACGTATTGAGTATGCAATATTCCAACCGCATTACACCAGGGTTTATCCATTTTTGACTTTCTCAAATATACACAATAGAAAAATAAATAAATCATAAACATTCAAGACCCAAATTGTTCGAGGCAGGTAAAGTCAAACAGACGGGGTCCATGCACATGCTGACCAATGGATCTTTAGGACTTTTCAATGACATTTAAACCTAATTTCCATGAACAAACATTCTGTGAAATCCAGAGTATATACCTTCCATGACACTAGTTTGATTAAAATATAAAATAATAAATATGCATATAAATGTTTATTCTTTTCATCAAACTGTGTAAATGAACATATGAATAAAACACATTTTCATGACTTTACCAAAACTTTTGGGATTTGATTTTTTTTACGGACTTTTCCAGGCATGGAAATATATATATATTTTTATTCCATGACTTTTCCAGGTTTTCCATGACCGTACGAAGCCCCGAACGGAGAGCTGGCAAATATTCACTCTCCTTAACGGAGGGTTAAGCTATAATGTTGACGGATGAAGCGAAAAATAATTATAATAACACCCGCTCCACCCCGAGAGGAAAAGGTGTTTATCTTTTCGACGCACTTTCTGTAAAAAAAAAAAACATCAACCGAAGACACAGACGCATGAAATGTGGGACAGATGGTGTTCCAGAACAAAAACAGCAGCTTATTCAAACTGACAAACACAAAAAGGAACGCGAGGGGTTGTTCAGGTTGCTCTGCCGCCCCCAAACAAACCCCACCATGATGTGTGTTGTTGTGCAATCCTCAAACTTCCATAAACCCACCAACACGGGGAATACTCCGTAAGACTGCATCTGTTATGCGGCAGCTGCCGTCTGTCAATATATATATACACTGCCGTTCAAAAGTTTGGGGTCACTTAGAAATGTCTTTATTTCTCAAAGAAAAGCACTGTTTTTTCAATAAAGATAACATTAATCAAAAATACACACTATACATTGTTAATGTGGTAAATGACTATTCTAGGTGGAAACGTCTGGTTTCTAATGAAATATCTCCAGAGGTGTATAGAGGCCCATTTCCATCAACTATCACTCCAGTGTTCTAATGGTACATTGTGTTTGCTAATTGCCTTAGAAGACTAATATCTGATTGGAAAACCCTTGTGCAATTATGTTAGCACAGCTGAAAACAGTTATGCTGGTGATATATGCAATACAACTGGCCTTCCTTTGAGCTGGAAGTTTGAAGAACAAAATTAATACTTCAAATATGAATCATTATTTCTAACCTTGTCAATGTCTTGACTATATTTTCTATTCAATTTTCAATTCATTTGATAAATAAAAGTGAGTTTTCATGGAAGACACGAAATTGTCTGGATGACCCCAAACTTTTGAACGGTAGTGTATATATATATATTTAAATAAAAAAACTCACCTTTCTTGTCCCCAAAAAAGAGGGTCTGTTGTGCCGGGTTTGACCACTGGAGGGAGGTGTTGTCATTATACTCCACGCGGCAGGTCATGTTCGCGGTCCCGCCCTCCGTCACCGTCATATTCTGAACCAGCGGGTACTGACCGCTGCTGCCTGTGAACATAACCCACAAGAGACATGCGTGAGAGGATGCATCAACAAAGGGGGGGGGGGGGGGGATATAGAACAATTCAAAGATAGACAGAGTTAAAACAGATGGCACATGTTTGATTGCTTGATTCGCAAAGGTCGCTTGGTGAATTATTACATGTCAGATGACCGGAATCAGATTAAAGCCGGAAAATAATGTGATTTCAAATCCAGTCGGTTCATAAGGATGTGCGTAAAAATAAAGAAAAAAGAATGGTCTTGTCCATGGGAGTCAATTCCTCAGGAGAAAGAGAGTCAATCTGGTCCGTGTCTGAACACCCTAATTCAAAAGCCGGTGTTCAGCCAGGATGGCCAGTCACAACTGTGTGCTGAATTGGACCCGGACACTGGGCACAAAGGGGGCATTTAGCCCGCGGTGCCGACCCTGAAACCTCGGCTACGCAGGGAAGAGCAATTAAAAAAACATTTTTAGTAGACGTGTGTGCGTGTTGGTGTGTGAGCAACGCCTGCAATCCAATGAGAGACACCGAGCTGTAACGGTGTATGGCGGTAGAGCGAGAGGGAGAGGGTTCAGCACCACGGACAGGTCGCTATCGCAAGAGCTGCCGGTCTTCAGAACTCTGGACAGCTCACTGTGTGCAGATGCTTTGGTGTGTGTGTGTGTGTGTGTGTGAGTGTGTGAGTGAGGGAGGAAGGCCGTGAGCAACTCTATAATAATAACCATATATCTATCCCTGTTTCTATTCCCAGAGGACAGGTTTTAAAAGACTGTGTGACGAAAGGCTTAGAGGTAAGAAAGATTATTCATCCCCGGCTAACTCTCCCATCTTAACCCACCACTCCCCCTGGGAAAGGATCACGAAGCTCAGCAAACAAAAACATATATAAGGAAATAGAAAAGTATGAAATATTTGGAATTGAGGAGTTTTATTTAAATTCCATTGCTGTGCGACTCTGAAAATGAATTAAGTATAAATAAATAAATAAATGCATGAATAAATACAGGAATAAATAAATACATGGTTCAATAAATACATGAATAAATAAAAAAAATGCTTAAATAAATGTATGAATAAATAAATACAGGAATAAATAAATACATGCTTAAATAAATGTATGAATAAATAAATAAATATAGGAATAAATAAATACATGCTTAAATAAATGTATAAAGAAATAAATACAGGAATAAATAAATAAATGCATGAATAAATACAGGAATGAATAAATATAAGTTATATATATATAAGTTATATAAGTTAAACAGGACATCATTAAATTAATCTATTTCTACATTTCTTCACTTATTTATGCATCTATTTATGTATCCACACATATTTCTCCATTTATTTATGCGTGACATTTATGTGTCCTTGTATAGTGCGATGCCTTCCCATTCAAAGGGCTATTATAACTCATTAAGATGGCAGTTCTGTGTTTCCCTTTCTTCAGCTAATGACTGTACAGGTAAGACAAACAACCCTTCAGACAGCGCTCGTCTGCAGGTGAGGCAAACCCCACCGCTGTGTGGTGAAGGACATGTTGAGAGGAAAGAGGGTGATGGTGAAGGAGGAGAGGTAGAGAGAGAGGGAGGTAAGTCAAGGAGCGCGGGTCATTTCCAGTGTTGATTAAGGCCTCCCGAGGTTAATCATGCGTGTGAGAGATAGAGAGGGAAGAGCAGGGAAACGGGAGGACAAATGGATCGGAGCTACGGGGAGGCTAGGGATATGTTTTATTCATGGGAGTTTTTGCATGACGCACGATCTGCCAACGATTTACCGTTCTCCCGCGCCAGCCCTCGCCCTCTTTATTACTTCCTCTCTTTAAATCACTTATTCTGTTCTTACTCACGCCGTTCGGCAACACACACAAGCCCAGTGTGGAACTGTTTATGTATGCTGTGGGTTGACCGCGACGTATGTAGTGTAACGTTGGACTTCATCACCGCATGTGGATGTGTCCCTGGGAAATATAAGTGAAGGTGGAGACCCTGTGTGTTGTCCAAATTATCTGCTTTTGACAAACAAGAAAAACGTGAGATTTAGGCGATTTAATGTGAAGTGCTTTGAACCCCTTGGGAATAAATATGGGCGTTTCCATCTATATTATACATGCAGTACTTACTGTGCATATAGCAGGGTTCATACACATGTTGAACAATGGATTTCCAGGACTTTAAACCAAATTTTCATGACCAAACATTTTGTATAAGTATATAACCTCAACCTTTTAAGCACCATGCTTTTTTTAGGCCTCTGCTCCGAAAATTGCATATCCAAACTAAAAAGGCTGTATCTCTGCAACCACGAGGGCTATTTAATATATTTTTATTTTTTTACATTTTTACCTTTTTAAACATTATTTTTCTTCTGTTCAGATGTGTACATATCAGTCTATATGCTACTGAGTAAGAGTAAATAAAGATGGCACACAGAAAAGATATAAAAATGTCAGGTCCGAATTGAAAAAAAAGCACTTCCAGGAGGATTATATATGTTATATTATATATTATTTAAAAGGTTAAATGACACAAATGAATGAGAGACAATTTGATGAAAAGAATAAATACTTACTATGTTTATTCTTTTAATCAAACTGCGTAAATGAACATATGAATATATACATTTCCATAACTTTTCCAAACGTAATTTTTTTTTAAAGGACATTTACAGGTCTAGAAATAACCATTTTAAAATTCCAGGACTTTTCCAGGGTTTCCAGGCCCGTACGAACCCTGGTATCGGTGTCCCACATGAGACGCTGCATCTTTACTTTACCAGGTCAGAAGCCGCATTTTATCAAACTTTCCTTTTCCCTCCTCTCCACTTATACGAGCGGCGATACTAAAGTTACAATAGTCCGGGGGATCCCTCTGTCTGAGCCCTTTGTCGTTGTCTGGTGAAACACATCCAGAGGGACTGAAGGGGCCACGGTGACGGTTAAATTAGAACAGTGCACAGCTCTATGCGCCTAATTGGCCAATGAAGTAGGTTCTTCCATTCCCCCCCCCCCACCCCCGGCCACCCAGACCTGATTTAAATGTATCTCCTGAGGGGGGAAAGAGGCAGCTGTTCTCTCCTGATTTCCATGTTCTAAATTTAGGTCCTTCCCTCACTTCACCTTCACCGAGCGTTCCCCTACTTTCAGTTTCCTGCTCCTTCTCTCGCAGTTCACATCCATTCCACTCAATTCCCTCGGTGCCAGTCACGTTTCCTCCTCCCGTTGATCCCTGAAGGGTGGCATTTCCACTTTCTTTGTCTCTCATTCTCTTATTCCCTCCCTTTCCCCCCCCCCCCCCCCCCGGTGCTCCCCTAGTCTTTTTTAAAATTCTACCTCGATGCTACCGCTTTTCTCGTGCTACATATCTCTCACGGAGAGTATAGGGGTCAGTTTAATTGCCCTCCGCTTTGACTGACATGCCGGGGCTAAGCCGGGTCAACAACATCCTCAAGTGCGTGACATTATGAAGCGATGACATCATGAAATTAGCTTTTGCTTCATTTTGCTTGAGTTGGATATGTTATATGTGTGTCACGCCAACTGTCGTATACCATGGAGCAGTGGTTCTCAAATGGGGGTACGTGAAGGCCCTCTAGGGGGTACGTGAGATTTGTTTGAAATATATTTTAAATGAGCATCCATTAAAAAAAGCCTTTGAAAATAGCTATTCAATAAATATTCAAGAAATTCTAAGTGCAAGTTCATAAACTGAATTGTATATATTATATATTACATGCAAAATGCGGCGTATTACATCTTTTTTTCAACCCGAAATGCGTTGCGCTGGTTCGGGGTCACTCGGCTGAAAGACATATTTCACACAGGGGGGTATACATAACTCAGAAAAGGTTGAGAACCGTTGCCATCGAGCAATATATTCACGGCGTTGCAGCTGCCTCGAAAAACAAGTCGAGTATCGTTATCATCCTCTAGATTCTCACACTTTACCCTCCACACAGCTGTCTCCCGAGATGAGCTGGATCTTAAGACGTAATGGGACCATTCAGGACCCTCTCCAGTACCCGCTGTATGCTATGGCTCATAACCAAGGCTGGCAGCTCGCTTTGGACGCGTGCCTCCCAACACACACAGTAGAGTCTCCAATATTTCTCCAAAAAGACGAAAACCAATCCCACGATGCCAAAAGTAGACGCCTCTGCAGCCAGTAGAGATATCCCCCGTGACTCTGACCGTGTTGACATGCATTCGAATAACTGGCTTCGTCGGACTGAAATCGAATTATCCGTTTCATGTAAACACCTTTGTTCGACTATGTGCGGTCCGACTACGATCCGATTAACACCCCTGGATAACTCGATCCGATCCGGTTGATAATTCGACTATCGCGGCATGTCACGGTGAATTGGATTAGGAACTGGACTTTGCGTCTTTGCGCATGCTTGAGATCCCCCCTCCCTCCCATGTCGTGACCCGGAAGTCGAAAGAGACGATAAGTTGTCACTGCCGGGAGCCTGGCCGGCAGAAAACAAACAAACAACGCTATGGAGAACACAAGAGCCGCCACACCAGATTAGTAGAGGGATGTAGCTTCGCCTTGCTCTCTGTTCGCCATCTTTCTCGAAATGTTGATGTTGTTGTTGTTGGTGGTGGTGAAGAGGTCAAGCGGAAACGGCTGTATCACCACGAGTTGTCATGAAAACAGCGCCCCCTATCGTATCGGATATTACATGCTTTCGGCCAATGATTCGAATTACTCACTGCCATGTATATTGGGATAACAGCAGATCCCCCAAAAGATAGCATAGTCCGACTAAAGCAAGATTCGAATTATACCATCATGTAAACACACTGACGGAGACACGTGCAGACAGACGAGTACCTGTTGCCAAAGCAAACCACCGGACACATAATACTGATAAGAGTATCGCGGACGCTTCCTGTCTGCTTTCCCCCCCCCTCGACGTGACCTTTTAAAGCAAGAGCAGCTGAGTCTACTAACCTTTCTTATTTAGGCATTCAAGAAGCAGAGAGAGAGAGAGAGAGAGAGAGAGAGAGAGAGATGCAGGGAGACAGACGGACAGCCTGGAGCTACTGACCTTTATACCAGAACTGAGCTGTAGAGCTATGATGTATGGGCTGGGAATACAGGACACAGGCAGTCCACAGTTCTGATGAGCCAATTCACCTTTGAAGCCGGTCGAACATAACTAACCTCACGAATGCATCTATCGGACGTGGAAACACCGAAGAGATCTCTGAGATCTGGAAGCGACAACGAAGCGAGAAACAATACGGCGGGCGGAAAACAAGTCGAAAGTAGGTCATCCTGAAAATGAGCGTATTTGTAGCGTTGGTCATACAACTTTATTGCAACTATAGGAACTGTGTGCATGCACGACTGTGAGCAGAAGGTAAAGTACATATCACAAAGACGGTTTAGTGTGTGCTAACAGGGACAGATATTTGAGGTCAAAGGTCAGGGATGTCGTATGTGGACAGATTGTAAAGCCCTCGGAGGAAAATTTGTACTTTGTGATAATTGGCTAGACAAAATAAACTGAATTGAATTGAATATTTACAAAGGAAAAGTTTGAGTAATATTCACAAATCATAGTTTTTTATTCGGAACAGATTTGGCTAACCACACGCTATATTTAAACTACTTCTGTGGCTCAGTGGTTAGCAGGTGCATCTTTCAATCAGGGGGTTGGAGGTTCAATCCCCGGCCTAGCCGATGTGTCCTTGAGCAAGACACTTAACCCTGAGTGGCTCCCTGTAGCTGTGTCTACAGTGTATTAATGTAATATGATTGTAAGTTAAATGACATGTAATACAAATACAGAGGGTAAAGAGGATATTCAGACCCCTTTAAATTGTTCACTCTTTGTTTCATTGCAGCCATTTGCTAAAATCAAAAAAGTTAATTTAATTTCTCATTAATGTTCACTCGGCACCCCATCTTGACAGAAAAAAACAGAAATGTCGAAATTTTTGCAAATTTATTAAAAAAGAAAAACTGAAATATCACATGGCCATAAGTATTGTAAGAGTGAACATGTTAAAGGGGTCGGAATACTTTCCGTATCCACTGCACATGGCTTCATATGATACTTTTTTTGGACTTTAAGGTTAAAAAGTAACAATTATGTGATAAAAATGAACTCCGGTTGGTCAGATGTTCAAAGTGCATCCCACTCAGAAGATCATGAATGAGATGCAGAGTGCGGTCTTTAAGGTGGCTCCACAGCTGGAGAGATACACGAGTTCCTCAGGCTGAGTGAGAGGCAGCCGGTGGCCCAGTGATTGGAGAGTTTGATCAGCTAAAGGAGCCGGCGCGACAGAATCAACCAGCCGTGTGCCCTTGAGCAAGAAGCACGAAACTACCAACCTCCTCACTGGTTCGCAGCAGCATCACAATGTTGAAAAATGCATATGAAACCGAAAATGTCAGTTTTTAAAAAATATTCTCTTGGCGAAAAAACATTTTTTTAGGAACACAAAATGCGAACTGGCAACTTCCTGGAAGAGAAGCCGACATATCAGACGAGCGCATCATCGCTCCCCGCTGTCGCTCTGGGGCTCTCCCTCCCACTGTGAACCATTTTCACACCAACTCCTTCCCTTTTTTCTCAGGAACATGTCATGCAAACAGACAGTCCTGTTGCTTTCTCTGTCACTGTGACCTTTTTTTTTTCACGCCTTCTTCCATCAACATTCATTCCCCAAATCCACGGTTTGCGTCTCAAATGTGATTTATCAACATTTCATAACGCTATTACACCTTTCAAAATAAGCCTCCAGGATTCACATTAAAATTAAACTCTGTGTTAAAAAAAATAATTACAAAAATATATAAAAAAAAGGTGGAGG
Organism: Pseudoliparis swirei; assembly: GCF_029220125.1. NCBI lineage: Eukaryota > Metazoa > Chordata > Actinopteri > Perciformes > Liparidae > Pseudoliparis > Pseudoliparis swirei. The sequence goes on from NC_079390.1 coordinate 4,166,938, forward strand.
GTTACATTCATCTTTTAAATCTCTGGAGAAGGTGACACACATGGTGTGTGCGAGGCAGAATATTTAGTGCTGAAGGAATAACAACTAAATTAGAAGGATTCAGACGTTTGACAATACAGTAACATTGACATTTACTTCATTTCTAAGTTAAAATACTCTCAATATACTCTCCGCGTATCTAAATTAAAAAGTGTTATGGAAATATTATCTGAATAACCATAAATGGGCGTAAGAACTACGCTACATGCATAATGATGACATCATTTCATGCTACAACTAACCGGTTCTTAGAACTGAAGAGAAGGAACGGTCGATTTCTCTGCCTTGTTTGTGTTTCTGTGTATGTTAATTTCCGTGTGTGTGTGTGTATTTGTGTAACACACACACGTACACACACAGACTCTCAACTTGCTCTTGTGACAGTGATAAGACTCCTTGCTGTGAGCAAATTGAATGCCTCCCCTGCAGAGGGTGCAGCTACCTTTGTATTCCACACTGGGGTACAAGCCCCTCAGGACGGCCGTTTCTGATCTGCAGATATGAAATTAATTATCCTGCACCGGGGAAGCTGTGGCTGCGGTCGGTGCCGCCGCTATTTACATACGGTAATTAGACCGGGCAGCTGGTGGGGTGCCATCACGAAGTTGATGTCCAACTCAACAACTGAAGTCAGAGCCACACAAAAATATCCCAAACTTCGCCGCGGAGATAAGAGGTATTGTTTGAGAAGAGCTGCCAGAGAGGAGAGTGACATCTTTTTGGTTTGTTTTTCTGACTATATCTGGATTAAAACACAGATTAGCACTTCAGTGGCACTTCAATGGCTCTTACTTATGGTACCTTTTTGTAGTTCGACTATGTTGAAGAAATGTTACTTTCTGTATTCTTGTTGTTCTTAGTTTGTACTCATGGTTGATGCATTCATTGTAAGTTGCTTTGGATAAAAGCGTCTGCTAAATGACATGTAATGTCATGTAATGTTTACTAGATTGGGGGGGGGGGGGGGGGAGGATTTTTCAAGTTACATCTATTGTGTGAATGGTGTTAATTAACAAAGACACGCAGTGATATGTTGATGACAAAAAAAACATCCAGGAATAAACGTGATATCACCGAAGCACGGAGCAGCGTCTCTCTTTTCGCTGGCGAGGAAAAACTGTGAATTTGATTTATTATGCTGCGTTCACAGCAAAAGAGTTGCACATTTTCCATGCGAGTATAGATCCCCTGCAGAGTCAACGTAGAGACGCGAACGGTTGCGATTGACGATTGCGATTGATATTTTCGCCGGACGGCGGGAAATTGGCCTCATTCGACCCGAGTTTAAATCTTTAAACTCTGGCGAAAAATTTGCCCGACGGCGAGTTGCGAAAGCCAATCAGCGTTGAGATGCTCCACCGTTGATGAATCTAGCCGCTGCTACTCTAAAGGTTCTAAAGTTATTCAGACGTAGTCGGTGAAAGTGAGCCTACGGGTGATGTAATGAATACATATAAACATATATGATATTAATGTTATGAACCCGAACACGAGGGCGTTAGATGTTCCGACGTTTGTGGGATGTCCTCAACAAGTATGAAGCAGAAATCGTGGTTAGTTCCTCCGTGGTGGATGCAAGAAATGATAACTGTTTCCACGGAGTAAAACCAGAGATAAGCCCCGCCCCCTTTAACCCTCCTGTTACCTTCACATTTACTAACATATTTTACCCTCGGGGTCAATTTGACCCCAGCAATTAAAATTAAAATTATTATATTAGAATTATTTGTTTAGTTTGTGTGTGAGGTACTTTTATGTTTGTTTGTAAATTACCTAAATAAATAATTTAATAAAAAAATAGTTGATATATTATATATGTTTGAAACAAAACAAAAAAAAAAAAAGCCTGGACCCGAAAGAACAAACAACGTTAACGGTATTGGTCAAATTGAAGGTAACAAGAGGTAGGGGTTAAGACGTGAATGACGCGAAAAGCCACAAATTGTAAAGCGTTGCGAATATTCACAACGCGTTTGGTGTGAATGCAGCATAAGGGTCTAATGTTGTAAAAAAGTCATGCTTTGACTCATAACGGATTTAGGAGTCACATATATACTGTATAAGGGCGGGCGAGTATATATATATATATATATATATATATATATATGTGTGTACATGTTTCCAGACACCGATATTATTTGCCCAGTAGCCGAGTCGTGCACATCAATTTCAAGGTAAAGCGATATAAACCTTTCTCTGAGTTCAAGCACGCTCTGTACGGTACGCTCACATATCTCAACTCTCCTTTCTGAGCCGAGGGCAGACATCTCATGGTTTAATGAAAGAGGTAAACCTGGCCTTCATAAATACTTCAGACGCTGCTGCTTTTCTTCCAGCCGGCGAAAAGAGAGCAGGGGAAGCTGCGAGCTAAGCCGAGTTAAGGGTAACGATAAGTGAAAACATGGAAGGTGAACAACTGAGGCAACAACAACATACATATTCTCCTGGATGCCAGAGTTGTTTCGACACCCTCTGTGACGTCAAGCTCTGTGTCTTTGTATTTGTCTTTTTTGTACATAATCATAATTGTAACTGATGCATGTTTCAGCTTTAAGTTATCAAGCTCCTCTTTTATGGAACCAGCTTCACCTTCAGACACAGTCACCTCATGGAGACTGAAGACTTATTCCTCTTTAATAGTCTTATAGTTAGGGCTGAGTCAGGTTCACCTGGTCCCGCCCCTAGAGATGCTGCTATAGGCTTATAGGCTGCTGGGGGACGTTTTAGGAACACTGAGCACCTATCTCCTCGTTTTAGGACACACTGAGCACCTATCTTCTCATTTTAGGATACACTGAGCTCCTATCTCCTCGTTTTAGGATACACTGAGCACCTATCTCCTCGTTTTAGGATACACTGAGCACCTATCTCCTCGTTTTAGGATACACTGAGCACCTATCTCCTTGTTTTAGGATACGCTGAGCTCCTATCTCCTCGTTTTAGGATACACTGAGCTCCTATCTCCTTGTTTTAGGATACACTGAGCACCTATCTCCTCGTTTTAGGATACACTGAGCACCTATCTCCTCGTTTTAGGATACACTGAGCACCTATCTCCTCGTTTTAGGATACACTGAGCACCTATCTCCTCGTTTTAGGACACACTGAGCACCTATCTTCTCATTTTAGGATACACTGAGCTCCTATCTCCTCGTTTTAGGATACACTGAGCACCTATCTCCTCGTTTTAGGATACACTGAGCACCTATCTTCTCATTTTAGGATACACTGAGCTCCTATCTCCTTGTTTTAGGATACACTGAGCACCTATCTCCTTGTTTTAGGATACACTGAGCACCTATCTCCTCGTTTTAGGATACACTGAGCACCTATCTCCTCGTTTTAGGATACACTGAGCACCTATCTTCTTGTTTTAGGATACACTGAGCACCTATCTCCTCGTTTTAGGATACACTGAGCACCTATCTCCTCGTTTTAGGATACACTGAGCACCTATCTCCTCGTTTTAGGATACACTGAGCACCTATCTCCTCGTTTTAGGATACACTGAGCACCTATCTTCTTGTTTTAGGATACACTGAGCACCTATCTCCTTGATTTAGGATACACTGAGCACCCATCTCCTCTTCTCTCTCTCCTTAGTCTTTGTGACTTCACGTCTCATCGGGTCCAGTGGAGCTGGCTGTGTCTGATGCCACCTGTCACGGCCTTGCTCCAATGTGAGGTCAAAGGTCAGGGATGTCGTACGTGTTCAGATTGTAAAGCCCTTTGAGACAAATTACTTTTTAAAATGTGTGATATTGGGCCATATAGAATAAACTGAATTAAATTGAAAATTAAATTGGTCTCCGAGGTTAAGTGTATAATATTGCTGTGGTATGCGAAAAAACAAAGAAGCACATAATGATATGAGTTTATGAAGAGTATAAATTGGCCTCCCGGTTGGAGAAAGCAGATCGTGGCTACGGATATTTTCAGATGTTCTCAAACTGATGTGGAGGGGAAATGCGCCGAGCTTATTTTCCATTCTGTTTTGATGCTTTCAGACGGGATGAGGGCAGAATGAGTGGCGTTCATGAGGGAAATCAGACTAATCATTGATGCCACCGAAAAAACTCCCCAATCCCCCAAATCAACATGGCGCAGTGTGATTTTCTAATGTCTGGTGATGTGTTGACAGATTCTGTTCATCGAGGAGGGAACTTGGGGAAATGCTTCGCCCCCCGGGGGACATCTGCAAGATTCAGTGAGCAGAAAGTGAACAAATCTCTTATCATTTAGCGTGTCGAGCGGTAATGTAACCTTCAGTCGGGGCGGGGTGACGCTGAAGGTCTCAGCCAGCTGGACGACGTGTCTGCTTTCAGGGTTTTGTTTTCACGACTCTCGACGAGAACGAGAGAATCATCACCGTGACAACGGCTCATTTGGCAGAATATGGATTCTACACATTTGTTTTCAAATTGTCAGCTCTGATGTTGCACGTTGTATTTCGTGTTTACATCGCCCCCAAAGCATCGTGTGAGTGTTCCAGGTCTTAACGCTAATATGAAACAAACATACATGAAGAGAAAACTTAACAGCAACGTCTTTTTCCAGAAAAAGGGGGACTCACTATACAACCTTCAGTTTATGACGGGGACTTTAAATATGACACACAACACAATGAGTTTAATACAATGAATACTGTATATATACTATGTATATATATACTGTATATATACAGGACTGTCTCAGAAAATTAGAATATTGTGATAAAGTTCTTTATTTTCTGTAATGCAATTAAAAAAACAAAAATGTCATGCATTCTGGATTCATTACAAATCAACTGAAATATTGCAAGCCTTTTATTCTGATTGAATTGCATTACAGAAAATAAAGAACTTTATCACAATATTCTAATTTTCTGAGACAGTCCTGTATATACATACACACACGGTGGCTTTGAGGGGGCGGAGCCTCTATCTGCCTCTTATCAGCATCATTCTTACTGAGCTCGTTATGTTTTCCCACCAAAAGCTTCATTATAACGTCCAGAGAGGCGGGAGGAGGAGGAGGAGGAGGAGGAGGAGGAGGAGGAGACGCTCCACTCCCAACTCTCTGTCCCCCTATTAAGAGAGCAATGGATTTCCTATACGCTCACAAAGAGGAGAGCGGTACCTGGGTCGGGGGGGCCTTCAGAGAGAGAGAGAGGGAGAGGGAGAGATGGAGAGATGGAGAGAGGGAGGGAGAGGGAGGGAGAGGGAGAGAGAGAGAGAGGAGAGGGAGAGGGAGAGAGGGAGAGAGAGAGATGGAGAGAGGGAGAGAGAGATGGAGAGAGGGAGGGAGAGAGAGAGAGGGAGAGGGAGGGAGAGAGAGAGAGAGAGAGGGAGAGAGAGAGAGGGAGCGAGAGAGAGGGAGAGAGAGAGAGAGATAGAGAGAGGGAGGGAGAGAGAGAGATAGAGAGAGGGAGAGAGAGAGAGGGAGAGAGATGGAGGGAGAGAGAGAGATAGAGATGAGGGAGGGAGGGAGAGAGATAGAGGGAGAGGGAGGGGGAGAGAGAGAGAGAGAGAGAGGGAGGGAGGGAGAGAGAGAGGGAGAGAGAGATGGAGAGAGGGATGGAGAGGGAGAGAGAGGGAGAGGGAGGGAGAGAGAGAGAGGGAGAGAGAGGAGAGAGAGGAGATTTTGATTTTTGAAAAACACTTTATTTACATTTTTTCCATCACAACGTTTTTCTACAAATAAAGTGTTTTAAAAATCAGGTTATTTAAAATAAAAGCAAACAAACAAAACATTAAAAAAGAAAACATGTTTTACCGAATAAAAAGTGGTGCAAACTCCAGCTCCTCCTCTACCACAGAACAAACAATATCTTTAAAACACCAGCGTTGTTTAAAAGCATCCAGGTCTCCAATGTGCTTGTAAAACCTGAACTCCAGCCAGAGTCTGGCTCTGATGTTACAGAGCCACACTGCCTTGGCCTCCTGCCCTCTCTGTTTTCCACCCGGGACTTCCTAGTTAAATAAATTGCCATTTTGCTTCACGGATAAAAATTTAGGAGCTGCCACTTTTCTTTTCTGTTTTTGTAGGCAGCTCCCATGATAAAACCTTCTCTGTAAAACCACATTAAGAAGACTAAAAACCACTGTTAAAAGAGCGAAGAAACTCAAAAGTCTCTTACACTCGTTAAAAACATGGTAAATAGTCTCCCGGAGGTCACAGAAGGGTCACTGGCTCAGGACAGCGGGATTGATTACCGAAATAAAAGCGTTGGACGCGACAGCACCGTGTAAAATCCGCCACTGGAGGTCAGCGGTCCTTTTCTTTAGGGGAGGCTTGTATAGGACCCCCCACTGCGGGCCAGGGCCTCCATGCCCAAGTCTCTCTGACCACACAGTGGGCGGTCTGTTGCACAGTCTGGACCTGTTGATGCTCTTCACGAGGTTAAAATACAAAGTCTTCTTGTCTGCTTTGTTCAGTGTGCAGTTTTCTGGGTGGCTCGTTCTTAGCAGGGGCGGTGAGTCCCCTAGCCCCAGGCTGAGGAGATGTCTGGGAAGGGGTCTGCAGGGTCCGGCTCTGCTCTCTGCTGGCTGTAGTCGTTGAGGAGGCTCCTCTCCAACCCGGTCAGCCTCTGCCTCCACAGCTCCAGGAGCCTCCTCGCCACCCGGTCGGAATGCATCCCCAGCAGGACGCCCAGGCCCGGGGGGTCGCTCAGCGTCGGCACCACTGCATCCACCAACTGCTGCAGGGAAAGGGTCTTTGTTCGCAGCAGCGCCCGTTAGTCCAGGGTGACGCTGCTGCTAATGTCCAGTCGTGCATTATAAATTAATGGTTCTCTCAACAACCAGAACAGAGAGTCAGACTGTGGGCACCTTTCGTGCTTAAAAGGGCCCACGACTTAAAACACCCTGATAAAAAGGAGGCAGCCCACTTAGTTTTAAAATGCTGGAGTCTATTAAAAACAGAGCAGTATCCAGCCCCAGGTTGTCAGCACGTCTGAGGATGCAGCTGGCCACGTCTCGCCACACTAAAAAACCCCAGACTCGTTAAAACTTCTGAACAAACTGTAATCTAAAAGTGGCCGTCCGGCTGGCCAGGTGGACGAGGCCCTGTTCCCCCTCCTCTCTGGCTAAAAACAGCACCCCCTGTGGCACCCAGTGTAGACCCTCCCAAAAGAAATCCACCATCTTCTTTTGTATGTTAGCTAAGAAGCCAGAGGGAGGGTCTAACACGGTCAACCTGTGCCACAGTTGGGATGCAATAAGATTGTTTAAAACCAGTACTCTACCTTAAAAGACATCTGGGGGAGCAGCCACTTCCATTTGGAAAGTTTCCCCTCTATCTTCTCTGTGACGCCCTCCCAGTTCTTCTGGACCATGCTCGGTTTCCCAGGTATATTCCTAAATATTTAAAACCGTCCTTTTCCATATGAGCTTTTGTGGAAGAACCGGGAGGCCCCCACGCCACTCCCCCACAGCGAGGGCTTCGCTTTTCTTCCAGTTCACCCTCGCTGATGATGCCGTGCTAAAATCATGTACTATTTGATTTAAAAGGTTTACATCATTTTGATTCTTGATAAAAACAACAACGTCGTCGGCATATGCCGATAAAATCATTCCTTTACTAAAACCAGGTAAAACCAAACCATGTAGGCTAGAGCGTATTTTAATGAGGAGGGGCTCGAGGGAGAGTGCGTAGAGCATCCCGGACAGAGCACAGCCCTGCCGGACCCCTCTACTCACTCTAAAAGGAGCACACAGCCTGCCGTTTATCTTCAGCACACTCTCAACATTACTGTACAACACCTTGATCTTAGCTATGAAACCAGCGCTGAACCCAAACTTCCCCAGAACTTTCCAGAGGAAGCCGTGTTCAACGCGGTCAAAAGCCTTTTCCTGATCTAGAGAAATCAGACCAGTATCCATACCCAACGAGCTGGAGACCTCCAAAACGTCCCGAATGAGGTGGACGTTGTCCACCATGGACCTGCCGGGCACACAGTAGGTCTGGTCCCGATGGAGGACCTGCTCCATAGCTCCCCTCAGCCTGGAGGCCAGGACCCTGGACAGAAGCTTATAATCCACACACAGCAGAGACACAGGCGCCAGTTACCGATGTCCTGCGGGTTTCCTTTTTTTGGCAGTAGCGTCAGCACTGCCCTCCGGCAGGACATCGGCATGGAACCAGAGGCCAGACTCTCATTGAAGACGTCTAGGATGTCCCCTCCGAGGACATCCCAGTATTTTTGTAAAATTCAGCGGGAGGCCGTCGATTCCGGGCGCGCCTCCTGCATTCCTGCAGGGCAGCTTTCAGCTCTTGGGGGTTATGGGTCTGTCGAGCTCCTCATTAGTCTCCTCGGAGACCTGAGGCAGCTCCCACAGAGCCCCTCCGTCGACTCTCCCTCCTCCCTATACTCAGTGGCATAAAGGGAGGTAAAACCCCACCGCTCGCTTCCGGATCTGGCTTGGCTCCACAACCGCTGCCCTCGTCCGTCAGCAGTGAGTGGATCACTCGCCCCTGCCCACTCCTCCTCTCCAGGCCGAAGAAGAAGCTAGAGGGAGTGTCCATCTCCGTGATGGTCTGGAATCGGGACCTGACCAGTGCGCCTTGCACTTTTACTTGAACAGGTCGGCGAGAGCCGCTTTTTACTTTTGAGGACTTCAATATGTCCTCGATCTCCTGTGGACTCGCTTAAACTTTCTAGGTCCACTATCTCAGTCTCCAGGTCCTTCATAGATCTGGTGACGTCTCTAGTGACGTTGAAAGTGTGCTGCTGACAAAGGAGCTTAATTTCTACCTTACCACGGTCCCACCACTGCCTAAGATTATTAAAATCACTCTTCCTCAGCCTAAAATGCCCCAAAAATAAAACAACACCTCTCTAAAATTCCTATCGAAAGTTAAAACTGTATTAAAATGCCAATATGCGCTCCTAGGTAAAAAATTCCTAATAAAAACATGACATAAAACCAAAGAGTGATCAGTAAAACCAGCCCGAACAATGCTGCACATTTTAAAAATATTAAAATGGTGCTTAAAAACATAAATACGGTCTAACCTGGCTGAGGAGATCCTTCCCTCCCTAACGTGGGACCATGTGTACTGTCGGCAGTCCGGATGCATCCTTCTCCACACGTCCACCAGACCATGAGAATGGACCAGCCTCCTCAGCACCTGCTGTGAAGCTGGATGTGGCTCTGTGTGGTTTCTGTCATTAAAATCATCCTCTGTGCAGTTAAAATCCCCCCCCAAGAATAAAAAATCCTCCGAGGCACAGTCATTTAAAACATCATTAACTTTGGATAAAAACAGCTGCCTCTCTGTCCCAGTTGTTGGAGCATAGATATTTATAAAACCACGTTAAAAGGTCGAACCGTGCTTTCACAAAGAACAGCCTCCCTCCACGATGTGTTTGACCTCCAGTGACCGAGGCTGAAGGCGCTGGAGAAGAGGAAGCCCTCTCCTCCGCTGAGGTTGGTGTTGTGGCTCTGGAGGACTTCCAGCCTCCCACTCCCTCCTCCAGTCCGCCTCGTTGGTGCTGTCGCTGTCGTCTCTTGTAAGAAGAGAACATCGTTGGCCTTCATCTTGTTAAATTCATAAATTGATGTTCTCTTCTTACTGTCCTCGCTCCATTTACGTTTAAAACTCCGACTCTGAATGTGTTCATTAAAAGAAAAGAGTTTAAAAACAAATAAAACTTAAAACCAACAAATCAAATAAAACACACATTGGAGCTCTCCACCTCCCCTGCTGGATGCACTCCTTTACTTTGGGCAAAAACTTTTGATCCTAAAACCTCTTGTTTGTCTAATTTTTTCCCTCATGTGGAAATGGCACGAGTGTACAAAGGCCACGAGGTCAGGAAGTGATCCTTGACCTCTACTTTTTTTTCCCTTTTGTTTTGTGCAGAAACAGCCTGATCTCATCATCTGTGTACAGCTTTTGCGTCTGACTATTTTTTAAAAACAGAGGAGAGTCGCTGTCCTCTGACCCCTCCTCGTCACTACTGTCCTCCACCGGCCCCGCCCCCTGACTCCTCCTCCTCACTTCCACCCTGCTGGCCTTGGCCTCGCTGCCAGCGCTCTGGCCACTCTTTTTTCTCTTTGAGGCTCCTTTCTGCCCCCCTGCTTCCTCCTCGTCCATCTCCACCTGCTCCGCCCCCTCCTCACCTGCACCGTCCTCCTCCACCTCTTCGCCTCCCCCCACCTGTCCTACCCCCTCAATGGGCTTCTCGCCACCCCTGTCCTCGTCTTTTTTTTCCTTTTCCTCCTCTTTCTCACTTTCCTCATTATTCCCCACCCCACTCCCCACTTCCACCTCTAAGCCCTTGCCACCATCACCACCACCACCATCACCAATATTATTTTTTGTTTTTTTAATCTTTTTGTTTTTCCCCTTCTTTTCTTGTTTTCTTCCTCCCCACTTCCCACCTCACCCCCAGCCTCTACCCCACTGCTCTTGGCAGATCCCCCCACATCCCCTCCATTTTTTTGGTCCGCTTTTCCTTCTTTTCCTTTCCTCTCACCGCTCCCGACTCCACCCACAGCCTGCCTTTCACTGCCCTGTCCAGCATCCCCACCCTCATCCCCACCCTCACCACCCTTGCCCGCATCACCCCCATCACTCACTCCCTCATTCATACCCACCACATGTGTGTCGGGTGCAGCAGCAGTGACGCCGCTCGCCGCGCTCTCCGTTGGAATCGGCGGCGCCGCCGCCGCAGCGCCGGCCGCCGCTTCGGCGGCGCCTCCTCTCAGAGACGCCGCCGCCGCGAGCCCCGCAGCCGCGGCAGCGGCAGCCGCCTCACCTGCTGTTCCCCACGCTGGTGTAGCGCGTCGTGACGCGCCGGACGGACCCGAGCCGCCCGGACCAGCTGGCGCAGGGTCGCCTCGCTTCGAGCAGGCCCTCGCGGTGTGCCCCTCCTCCCCGCAATGAAAGCACTTCATCGCCGATGAAGACGCGTAGACGTTATAATTAACATCATCTACTCTGATGCTGAAGCGCAGGTTTAACTCCGCGCTCCGGTCGTTGAGTATCATATAAACCGATCTACGGTAACTCATGATGTGCTTCATCGAGCTCTCCTTGAACCAGCTTTCCGTGCCGGGAGAGCTCTCTGCTGAGAAACTCATCGGAGATGAGCGGAGGGACGTTTGAAACGAGGACTCTGGTGGACGGCTGGTCCAGCGGAAACACCTGTACAAACAAATCTCCCACCGAGAGACCCTCCTCTACCACGCGGCTTACCTTCCCCACCTGATCCAGGAAGATCACGACCGAGCCGTTCATCTTGGCGGCGGACTTCACGCTGCTGAACCCGACTTTCTTCCCGACTGCCCGAGCCAATTCCTCCACGCTGCACGAGGAGTCACCGGCAATCTTCATACCGTGTCTCCTCGTGAGCAGCGGGGGGGGAATCGGGGCAAACATTCCGCCTCGCACCGAGCCCGGTGAGGCACCGCAGCGGAAGACACCCAGAGAAAAACCCAACTAATCACCAAACAATTTAAACTACTGTGAAACCCAACTAATAAACCACATAAACTAAATACACACAACTATGAAAGAACAGAAAAGAGAGAAACACACAGACAACGCTCCGCAGCTCCCAAACACACACCCTGTCGCTCTGACGCTCAGCGTGAACTGAGAGACAGAGAGAGAGAGAGGGAGAGAGATTGAGGGAGAGGGAGAGATAGAGAGAGGGAGAGGGAGGGAGAGGGAGAGAGAGGGAGAGAGAGAGAGAGGGAGAGGGAGGGAGGGAGAGATGGAGAGGAGAGAGAGAGAGAGAGGGAGGGAGAGGGAGGGAGAGAGAGGGAGAGAGAGAGAGAGAGACCCTTCAGCCAAACACACGCACATGCAGCTGGATGCTGGAGGGGCGTTTTAAATGAATTAACGCATTCAGACGTAGCCCCCCCCCCCCCAAAAAAACCCAACGACACCCAGAACCGTGACTGTAAACATGTGACGTGGATGCTGTCGTCGGCATCGAGGATGACGACGAAGAGGAGGAGGAGGAGGGGAAAAAAGATATAGACGCACAGGCTTTTTTGATGTCGAGCGGTACACAGCAGAGCCGTCACATCCATCTGTTTTTGAAAATGACAAAACACTTCAAGCGCCTCGAAATGCAGTGTGATGTATTTACCGTTTTATTTGCACAGTAGCAGCAGTTTTATCAAAAGAGGCCGCCGCGGCGGTGAAGCAGCGGGCCGCCGCCCGACGACGAGGAAGAATCCCTCGTAAGTAAAACGCCACTTTGATGACAAACGACTGAAGAGCGCGGCGCGGCCTGCCGGGGGAACACGCCCGCGGGATGAGCACCATCTTTTTTATGAAAACAGAACTTGAAAGAGCTTTTACATAACAATATATATATATAATTATTATTTATTTTAACAGATGGGCAACTTTATTCTGATTAAAGTGTTTCAACAGGCTTTATTTCTTTTAATTTTAATTGCCCACAAACACTTTTACATTACGGGCTCATATATTTTCTAATTTTTCAAACTTTATTCCCACATTTAGCTTAAAATTCTTTAACATTAAACTAATCGATATTAATTTTTCACCAAATTTCCACGACCAAAGCATTTAGTGAACTCTCGGTGTGTACGCACGATCGTGGGTTATCCCTGAGCTGCTGTTGCCATGGCCACCAAACGTTTCAGCGGGAAAAAAAGAAGAAGAACGAGGGCGAACGCCGGCTTATATTTTGAGCGTCTTTCTTTAAACTTTTCAAACTCAGCGTGAATGAACATGTGAATTTAACACAGTTCCAGGACTTTTCCAAAACTTTTTGGGATTGAATTTCTTTTTTTCAATGATTTATCCAGGCCTGGAAATAACCATTTTAAAAATTACAGGACGTTTCCAGGTTTTCCATGACCCTGCGAACCCTGTGTATATATATAAAAAAATGCCTCATTCCACCAATATTTTGATAACACACATTATATTATCTTTCTTTTCTTATTATCTTTCTTTTTTTTATTGTCTGTCACTGTTTTATGTTGTATTGTCTGAATCTTTGTGTAATGTGCTACTACTGCTGCTGTCTTGGCCACTCTTGTAAAGGAGATTTTTAATCTCAATGAGGCTTGTCCTGGTTAAATAAATAAAAAAATAAAAAAATAAAAAATAGTGCACATCTCACCAAAGTTTGGACTGACTTTGAGGACATTTCATTTCCTTTCATTCCACTCATCGTCACATCTCTGCTCAGGAATGCGAGTTCAAGACCTTTGCTTCTGCAATCATGGAATCAGAGCAGAATGAGATCGTCGTCATGGTCGACTGCGCTCTTAGTTTTGAGAGACATATTTACTGAAGCGTACGGCTGAATCAGATTATCTGCTCTCACGTAAACACTCGGCTCTCTCCTCTCTCTGATCCATAATCCTCTTATTGCCATCTTTCACACACGGGGGAATGATGGAGAAGATTTTTGATAATGATCATTTACCTCTCAAAGTGCCTGGAAATGGTGAAGATGCAATAATACACAATTCAATAACCTTATAATTAACCTTATGACCTCGGACAGTGCTCTTTAGAGTTCATGTGCTTAACATCATTTACAAATATGAAAGAAAATATCTATGCACACATAAGATGAACTGAATGCTGTGGTAGGGCGGCCAGTTTTAAAGACATTCTGACCCAAAGAGGAAATATTTGTCATGATTTCCACAGTTTGAAAAGTGACGAGCAAATTGGAGATTCGTGTGTTTACTAAACAAGATTAAAAAAAGATATGGAAACTAAAAACGGCATTTAAAAAAAAGCTGAAATGGAAGTTGACTCCTTTAACAATGTATCCACACGGCTCATTGATAAAATATGACTGTTAATAAACAAACAGCACAAAAGCAACAGAAACAGGGAATTAAGGAGAATATTTTTGATATTGATAATTTACTGCCACCTCTCAAAGTGTCTGGAAACGGTACAAATGAAATAATACACAATAAAATAACCTGATAATTAACCTTACGACCTCGTGATAGAGCTCTTCAGTTCATACATAAATAATTTACTGCATGCTGTAGTCGTGCGACCATTTCTAAAGACATTCTGACACCCAAAGGAAAATATTGATCAGAATTTCCATTGTTTTGAAAAGTGACGAGCAAACAATGCAAATTGTCGATTTGTGTGTTTACTAAACACGGTAAAAAAAAAAATGGAGAAAAAAAATGGAAAAACCCAAACGGCATTGTTGAGAAGCTGAAAATGGAAGTTGAAATGACTCCTCGAACAATGTATCCACACGGCTCACTGAAATAAATATGACTGTTGCGTAAAATAAACAAATAGCAAGCGCACAAAAGCAAAAGGGAACAGAAACTTATCCTCCGAAATACAAAAAGAAAAGAAAAGAAAAAGTGAATCCTGCTGAACTCTGACTGATGGTGCACGGCCAGAGTGTGAGGCAAAGCATGAGGAGCGCGGCCGCGACTCACCTCGGGCTTTTCCTTTTGAAGCCATCACTGAAGGAGTAGACAAGAGGAATTGGGGGGGGTGGGGGGGGGGGGAGGGGCAGCGAGAAAGAGGCAGGGGCGCCAAGAAAACAGCGAGGAAGAAGAGAGAAGAGACAGAAAAAGACAAAGCAACTGATTAGACGGTGGGGACGAAAACACCATGCCCCCCAAACCCGTGTGCATATGTCGCGTGTGCGAGAGAACGTGCACCGTCTTTTGTCTTCAATGTCAATCAAAAACACGCCCGGTTTTCCTCGACCCTGAAAAGAGAGAGCGCGAACCCCCCCCCCCCTTCGATGTAACTCCTCCTCTTCGTCAAACGGAGCTCTGCCGGCGAGGAGGAGGAGGAGGAGGAGGAAGCTCGTCGCCGCCGTCTAATGAGCCGGCGAGGCCCATAAGGACACACGCCGGCATACTGTAGGTATCGTGTTGATTAGAGAATGACGCGCTTCACTTGATTTGTTTACTTTTTGGGGTGGGGGTGGGGTGGGGTGGAAATTACAGACTTGGTGAACATCTTTACAGTCGATTATCTCGTTGTCTTGCTGATGCCTGTATGGCTCCAATTTCGTGTGGACAAACAGAGAGTAATGGTTTGTCTGTGTGTGTGTGTGTGTGTGTGTGTGTGCGTGTGCGTGTCATCCACACCCTGGTGCACAGTCATATCATTGATTGACAGCACTGTAATCAGACGGCGATGCACAGACAGGCTGTCTGGAGGGAGAGAATACGATAATATGGGAAAGCTTGTCGAGAACCACATAGGCCGGTGGGGGGGGGGGGGGCAGTGCGGAGAACTTTGCGTATTACATAAAGTATACGTCGATGTTTACGTTGCGCCGTTAACAGGTTCACGACGTCACCGACGGCGCAGACCGTGGGGGGGGGGGGGGGGGGTTCTAGTCGGCACCGTGTCTCTCCCATCGGCAATGAACAGAGGAGCGCTACGCGCGCCGTGAACTACACACGGTTGCGATGCTACGAGCGTGGTGAATTTCAGAAAAAAACAAGGTCCCTGAAAGCACCACTGTGTTCCCTCTGTGGGGAGACGGAGCCTTCAGGCTCTCACGAGGAAACGAGTCGTCTTTGAGCTCAGAGACATCCGTCACAGGATGACGTGCGTTACTCAGAATATTACAATACAATTAAAGTTGGACACTTATTATCCATGCACAGATTATTAGGAGGTGGACTCAGCTTATCATATATGTTATCTTTAATATACTTTTTGGAGTCCAATGTATTAATTAAATGACAATGATGAAGTTTGCTGATGAATAATCTGTTTTAGTGGCATAGTTGGAAAGCTGAATAAATTAAATCTTCATCTTCCAGGCAGCAATATTGATTCCTTTGAGAATCGGAGTGAACAAATACTGATTGGCTCACACACATTTGCGCTAATTTAGTTTTGCACGTTTTTGTTTTGAAAAGATATTTAGTATATTTCGTGCCAAATATTTGAACTTGTTTTGTTTAGTTTGATCACAGGTTGCACTTATTGTTATTATCTTGAAAAAATATCCAGCGCAAAACATGTTAATTGCAGCTAAAATAAGCGAATATTTGTTATTTTTTGCACAATTTTATTTACATCGTTTTGGTCTGATGGTGTAATCTGGTTTCATGACAAGTAAATGCAATGTTCTTTCTTCTATTATTTGAAAAAGCACAGATGGAGGGGTCACACAAAGTTGTCAGCGTGAACCATTTAGATACACATTTCTTCGTGCGGTGGGGCACACACACATTTTTATTCCTCCGAAGTGGGGGGACAGAAAAAGTTCGAGACCCACTGATATCGCCCGACTTATCAAAAACAAAAGGGAAGCGCAACACAGACAACACAACCGGAGTGTCACCTCGGAGACTTCCTGTCACAGAAGAGAGACAAATACACACAACGCAGATTGTCTATTAGCGCGTGTGTGTGTGTGTGTGTGTCCCGAGGGAATGGCTCTTATGCTTCACACACACTGCTTTGCCAAATTGATGGATCTATTGGAATGCCTCCAGTGAGCCTGATAAACCTGTACGGCTCTGGGAGAAGGAGCCTGGAAAGAGAGCGAGAGGGGAAGAACAAAGAGAACGTAACCGCAGGTGCAGAGTCGGCAGGTTATCACAAATATTGGGCTTTTTTTCTTTCTTTTTCGATTAGAGATGAATAAATCACTTCTTCCCGAAACATAAAAGATATATTGGTTTTTTTGGGGGGCTGAAAAACACACTGTTGATACACTGTCAGAGAGGGAGAGCGGAGAGCCGGACAGTCTTTTGACTCTCACGCGCATATTGTTTTGCTTATATCGGAGAGACATCTCATTCTTGATAGCCAATTTCCAGGAGCTGATGAAGGTGATTAGTGAGGAGTGAGGAAGTGAAAGAGAGCGACGGAGCACTTGTGAGATTTAAAAGGATTCAAAGATCGACGTGAGACTGAGAGACCGGCTGTGTTTAAAAATGATTAATAGAACTGCAAAGTAGTTGCATCTGTCTTTCAGCGCACACAAATGCACGTTGGGCCCGATCGACATCTACGTCACCTCGTGGGGCAAATACAATAACAAAATTAAAAAAGCTCCACTCATCCTGTTAGGAAGTCATGCATACACACACATACACACAAGAGGGAGAGGGTCCAACACGGCCTTCTATATATAAATAAAGTTATTCTTATTCTTATTATTATTATATGAGACGGATGGCTTTGTGAAAGTCGATTCCCGCCTTTCAACAACCTATTATGTGTATATATATATATATATATTTTTTTCTTCATATATATATATATATATTTATTTATATATATTTATTTATATATATATATATATTCATATATATATATATATATATATATAACACTAGCAGCAAAGAGGGTGGGAGTCTTCTTTCTGTGCACTTCCCGAGTATTACAGTTACCAGGCAACCGACACAACAGTTTGGTCCTGGCAAGCTGAAATTGAACAAAACACTTTCCATTCCACTCTCCCATTCCCCCCATTTCACCGTGCCATGAGCAGAGTATTCCAAATTGATTACACAATGGCCACCTCTCAACATGCTCTCCGTTTTCCTGTGTGGACAGAACGCTCCGAGGATTCCTGAGGAAGCTGCAACCCGGATGGGAGCAAAGTCAGATGTTTTTTTGCTCCAGAATGCGTTAGTTCAACCGATAATAGATTTGATCTGGTGATTCCTACTTTTTTGGGGGGGATTGTCTCATGTCCGGGAAAGTGCTATTTCAAGATACTCAGTATTAAAATAAGTATTACAGAATTATGTCCACCATTTTTTTCTGTGATGAGCAAGCAATATTTTGTTTATTCAACATTCAAAACAATTACAAAATGAATGATTTTATTTTGTAAAGCTCTATGAAGCAAATCTTCTTAATCAATCAAACAATTTAGTAATGTATATCTTTTTTACAAATTTATTTGAAAGCTCTATTAAACAATATATATATTTTTTAATCAACAAAACAATTCAGTAATTTGTTTTTTTAACAATTTTTTAAAAAGCTCTATCACGCAATATATATATATATATATATTTTAATCGACGAAATAACTCAATAATTTATCCTTTTTCTTACATTTATTTAAAGCTCTATCAAGTAATATATATATATATTTTAATCAACGAAACAATTCAATAATTTATGTCTTTTTAACATATATTTAAAGCTCTTTGAAGCAATATTTTCTATGAAATTGATCAACCTGCTATGATGTGAAAATGAAGCCCCTGACCATCCAGAGGATCAACACACCGCCGTATTCCTGTTAATCTGTTGGTTCAACGGACCGCTGTTCCAATAACTGTCTGCTGGACCACACTGGACCACGTCCAGAGCACACCTGCAGCATTATTGGATTTACTTTACAATCAGGCGGCGACACGTTGCTCTGTTGGCTGTGTGCAATCAAGTCGTTGTTTCCCAACTTTGTACACGTCTTATTCGCTGTTAACTTGGAATATTTCTGCCCCCTAGTGTTAGGTTTTAATAACCTGTTAGCTGAAGGTGAAGTTTCGATTTATTTTTCTATTTCATCTTGTGGCATGAACATGAAGGTGCGTGCAAACCATGTTTTCTATAAGTAATACCCTCACTTTGGAGCTATACTTGTCTAAGTACTGTGTGTGTGTGTGTGTGTGTACACACATGCACTTATCAGTGACAAGTGACTGTGATGGTGGAATACAGCAAAACTCAGGCTGTTCTCCGTCTGTCTCTGTCAGCGGGGTGCCGTCATAAATAAACTGTGTGATAGTTCATACAGACTCCACCTACTGTGACACACACACACACACACACACACACACACACACACACACACACACACACACACACACACACACACACACACACACACACACACACACACACACACACACACACACACACACACACACACACACACAGCAGTGATCATAGCATTCCCTCAGGGTTTAAGTCTCCAGGGAAGACATGTGTTCAATTCCAACATCCCTTCCTGTTCCCCCTCTTCTTTTCTTCCTCTGTTCTTTCAACTTATGCTCATTCACTTGCCGTTTCAAATCCACTCACTGCTCCACCGTTTTTAATCCTTTCCTTTCTCCTCAATATTTCTCTCCCCCTTTTCTTTTTCCTTTTCTTCTTGCTGCTTCTTCCTCTTTGTTCCTTCTCCTCCCTCTTCTTGCTTGTTCCTGTCCTTTTCCTGTTGTCTTCTTCTTCTTCTTCCTCCTTGTTCCTTTCCTCCTCCCTCTTCTTGCTTTTCCTTTTCTTCTTCTTCCTTCTTCTTGCTTTTTCCTTTTCTTCTTCCTCCTTGTTCCTTTCCTCCTCCTCCCTCTTCTCGCTTGTTCTTGTCCTTTTCCTGTCTTCTTCTTGCTACTTCTTCCTCTTGTTCCTCTTCCTTCTTCTTCCTGCTTGTTCCTTTCCTCCTCCCTCTTCTTGCTTTTCTTCTTCTTCTTCTTGCTTCTTCCTCCTTGTTCCTTTCCTCCTCCCTCTTCTTGCTTTTCTTCTTCTTCTTGCTTCTTCCTCCTTTCCTCCTCCTCCCTCTTCTTGCTTTTCTTCTTCTTCTTCTTCTTTTCTTCTTCTTCTTCTTCTTCTTCTTCTTCTTCTTCTTCTTCTTCTTCTTCTTGCCTCTTCCTCCTTTCCTCCTCCTCCCTCTTCTTGCTTGTTCCTGTCTTCCTCTTCTCCTCCTCCTCCTCCTCCTCAGTAGCAGATATATTCAGAGTCTGAGGTGCAGTGAGAAGCCGATGGAGATGGATGTGCGCGGCTCTCCGAGTTGTCGCGCGGCGTGATGGAGAGTTTAGCTTATCTTCTGTTCAGAAGCAGCTGTTTTTGCAATATGTTGGATGAACTCTGGGAAACCTCGGTACACACACACACACACACACACACACACACACACACACACCAATACTCCACCAGTGAGCAGATTGCCGTGAAACCGCGGCGCCCTCTCCGTCGCGACGCGGCCGACCCGCTCGGTGAGGAACACGAGTTTGGATTTCAAGAGAATCATCAGGTGGGAAGAAGCAAACAAACAGGAGCTCAGAGTGAATGGAAGCAAATGTGTTTACATCTTATTTGATTGAGCGGCGCTTTTTTTGCCGAGGGCCGCGATTCATCTGGGGGTAATCGAGGAGACGGTAAACAACGCTAACTGATGGAATCAAGCGGACTTAACTCGGCTTATTGCCGCCATACCGCCCGCTTTATTAGATCCATCTCCCACTTCCTTGTCGCCTCCGCGTTGCAGGGAGGCACACGCAGCGGTCTGTTTTGTCGTTTAATCTCAGCATATTTGATTTCCACTCACTTAGCGCAATTACACGCAGGCACTTCCTGTCCGCGGCACAATCATCTGCTCCTAAGCCGAGCGCCCGCAAAACACACGCGTGTCGACGACGTCTGTGTCGCGAATACTAAAGACGGTCCACGGCGGCGTTTAGAGTTTCGGTGTCGGCCACGTCGTCAACAGACCTGGACGTGGATAATTGATAATTATTACATTTTGACGAGGTCCGCGGTCCAGAAAAACACGCCGACCGATTGCGTACGTCTTTGAACGCATCGCGTCACGATAGGGGTGGGCATCGTTTTTTTTCCCTTTTTTCCAATGCCGGTGCTTTTAAAACGATACCGGTGCCTAAACCGATACTTAAAAAAAAGAAGACACACAAAACGACGATTGACAACCTCTTCGGCCATATTCCCTGTAAAAGCTGCTTAAACATGGTTATAATGGCTAATTTATGATTTGTTGGCCTACTTTTATGAATGCAAGACCTGCAATCAAAGGCAATCATATTGGCAGCGGTTTCCTGTACCCAACCCAACGCTCCTCAACCAATCACGCGGTTACTCCGATAAATAATCGGAGAAAACCGCGGTACGCAGAAGTTATTTTCACATGGCGTACTCTTAGAAAAAATAGAAATGTGGACGACAGAACCAGAGCCGTAACCGATGACGGACGGACTCGTGTTTGCTCGGCGTTCCCCACGGGTAGCTCGAAACCACCTCGTATGTTCAGGGACCGTCGGGATTATTAAAAGCGGCAAAGTGAGGCGCCACGACGAGACGAAGCACACATCTTTAGAGCGAACGCACGCCACTCGCATCCGAAATGGAGAAAACCAACAAACATTCATTCACTTCAAATAAAGATGTAAACAGAGAGAGGGGAATAATAACTACCGATGAAGCGCCTGATGAGAATAATATAATAGTGTGATTTTTACACTTTACACCTGGGTGAGTTATATGTAAAGCTGCAGGACAATTCAGTTCATAATTATTCAAAAATTCAATACAAAGACATTTTTAAAGCTTTCTTTATTTATTTTCTCTTTTAAATGCAGCCATGATTTTACTTGAAACTTGAGAAGATAATTCATGTATTATTCAAGTATATATTATTCATATCCAGTTCATTTTGAAAGCTGCAAATACATATTATTCAGTTGAAGTTTCTTTATTTTATTTGTCAGTTGTTGACTAAATATATACATTCATAAAGCTGCTAGGCTAATTCAATAAATATGGGACTATATAAGTAAATAGGGACTGTGAGTGGTTTCTTTCCAGTGAAAGAGGTCAAATATTGAGGATATTGAATGGATTCATGAGCATGTGTGATGAAGATCTTGGGATGTTTGAGAATATTGAATGATCCTCAAGACTGTGATGGTCAATATAATTATGTTCACCTTTGTTGTGTGCTGCATTATTGATATGGTCCTGAGGCAATACGCACATGTAATGACTCGAGAGATTCACTGTTTATTATTGATCATCAATGACCTGCATCTAAAAACACAGAACAAACACATGCGCTGCCATAACTTTGACCCAGTTCATTGTTAATAATATGTTAATATGTTGTTAATAAGTGTGCTTTTCCCATCTTTGGTGATTCAGTGGTCTAGGACATAACGGATTTCAGGTAAATGTGGCTGTAAGTTGAGTGGAGCGTTACTAAACTACAGTTTACTGTCATTTTCCTTAAGTTGGCGAATGTGCAAAAGTTAAAAATAATAATTGAAATACATAAATCGATAAACTGAACTGGAGAAAGATAGATGGATGGGGGGAAAAAAACGAAATATCCGTTGTTAAATAGTGAAAAGCTTTTCTACTCCATCTGATGTGTGCCCTGTGGCATTCAAGGACTCCCCGTGACTTTAAGAGGTGTATCTCAAAGTCGGTGCATAACACCATCATACTTCACGTTATTCACAACCGAATAACGTGAAGTATGATGGGGGGGGGGTTACACATTCAGCAACTAATAATGTTCTCCTTTATTTGTCCTATTTTGGTCTTTACTTTGATCGGTTTCCTCTCAGATCACAACGTATGCAGTGCAATGATGATCTTAATGTTATCTTACTTCGAAGAAAGATTGCTTTAAGAATAATGCACAGTCGGCGGTTAACAATGACACAGCTGCGTTGTGTCATGACACTAGAAAAGGCATTATCACTCATGGCCAACAAAAAACACAAATACGCTGAACCAACTGAAAGCATTGTCGCTATGGCTACGTGCAAATTAGCATAATGCTAACCAACGAGGAGTATTTATTTAGAACGGTGAGTAAACTGTTGGTCCTGACTGTGTTTCAACTTTATGGACATATAACACACAATCAGAAGAAAATGTCGGCGGTAGTATGCCATCTGTTCTTATTCATTTGCGAAACAATATGAATTTACAGCAAGTTTTAGCGAAGAAGCATTTTAATGCTTTAATTAGTCATAAATTGAGATTTTTTTTTAGTAATTTCAAAAGTGTCAAAAAAGAGTGTGTAGTCCAGTCTGAATGCAACACAGACTTATTGCATTAGAAGGGGCTCCGTGACAGCAGCCCGGTGGTTTTAATGTCAGGACATGTTGCTTCACGGCTCCTCTCTTGACTTCACAGCTGTGCTAGGAGAAAGGTCAAAGACACACACACACACACACACACACACGCCGTGTACATCCTTGGGCATGCACACTCACACAGCAGACACGGCGTATATATCAAAACATGCGATTCTACCGTGCGTACCACACAGAGTGTAAATTGTTTTCGGATACACTGAGCACCTCTATCTCCTCTTCTCTCTCTCCGTATGGACGCTTCACCATCTCTCCATCACATATTATAAACTCAGGATCCATTGGACCTGGCTGTGTCTGATGTGCCCCGCCCACCTCCACCCCTCCCCCTCTCTACCTCATTCTGTCTCATGGATCGTGGTCCATGCCCACGACGAACTATCCACACACTCTGTCTTATTCATTGGATGTTTTTATGTAACTCTGTTCATCTGGTCACATGACGTCTGTTCTTCCGTCCATCCTGGAGAGGGATCCTCCTCTGTTGCCCTCCTGAAGGTTTCTTTTTTTCTCTCTATTTCTTTGGACTTTTCTCCTGATCCGATGTGAGGTCAAAGGTCAGGGATGTCGTGTGTGTACGGACTGTAAAGCCCTCTGAGGAAAATCCGTAATTTGTGATATTGGGCTACACAAAATAAACTGAATTTAATTGAATTAGCGAGACAAATGGTGAGCTCGGCTTTAAATGGATCGGGCCGGGCCTCAAGACCACGTTTCTTCAACTCTTGAAACGGACTCGTCTCGACCTGGTCTTGGGACTTGACTTGGACTCTCTCAAGTTGGTCTTGACTTCACCTTGACGCAGCTCAGTTTTGAGTAAACGTCAAAGACGTGTCATCCCAGACGTCAACGGCTTCCTAAATGTAACTTACATCCTTAGAAGCAGTCATCCTCATTAGGCATAGAAGCCCTCGAAAAGAGAGTCATGGGTTTGTCAGCAAAAGAAATAAAAAGGAGGGATAAATTATGACCTTTGGGAATGTTAAACATTCTACAATTTCGAAGCAGAGTCTTCACTTATCAGCGAATACTTTCTTCCCATTTGGCATTATGAATCCTTGATGAGAATGTTCTTAAAAACGGACACGACAGGAGCGCCACACGTATCTCATTAATCCGTCTCCGGCGCCCTCTGGACTGAAGCTACACGGCGGCGGCCCTATCGCACACACCTTCAATCTTCAATCCACACTCTTCATCATATGTTACGGTCGGTATAATATAGTCGGCATCGTTTTTATCTCTCATAGCGCGGTGGATGATGGAAAAGAGAGAGGCCAAGATGAATAAGGATCAGACGAGAGGAAAGAAGATAAAAATAGTCGTGGGTTTGACTATGGTCATCTCATGAAAACTGACCTTTGACCACACACACACACACACACACACACACACACACACACACACACACACACACACACACACACACACACACACACACACACACACACACACACACACACACACACACACACACACACACACACACACACACACAGAGGCCATACAATTCTGCCATTTAAAGCATTAAAGAAATTCCCCCGTGGGCTCCAGATGCACATTTCAATTCCCCATGAAAACACCCGGGGGGGGGGGGGGGTGTATCAGAATCATGAATCTCCCAAACAAGAAAAGTCAGACGTGGAATTGCCATAGGATGATGGACACACACACAAATGCATAGACGTACACACACACACACACACACACACATTGTCAAACAGGTGCTGCCGTGAGATGATGGACAGTCCGGCTACAGCCGATAACTCAGCGGGTGCTTCTCTGTTGTTGCCACTGCTTCTTCAAATGAATAGTTTAGAAGGTGACGCTTTATTGTGATAGATGCCTCCAGGGTAACAAATGGCTTCCTCTAAGACAAAGCTTTGGAGTGGACGTGTATACCTGGTCACCAACCTGTAATCTGCAGCCATTCGTCACGGGGCGAAGGGGACAAGGAGATTTCCCAAGGAAAACTTCCAGATAATACCTTCACCCCGTGCAGAGGTGGAATCCCTACGGGGCCGAGGGAATATGGGCCGCAATGCCTCTTTTCTCCGACATATAAAATGTCATCTATTTATGAGTGATTTTTTTGATGTGGCTTTATCCTCACCGTGAGTCTGAGTCGAGAGGGGAAGCTTTTTATCATCGGTGGAGGGGAATATACGGCGTCTGAAGAAATATCCCCCCCCCCCCCCCCCTTGATCGTGAGACCACTTTGATCAAAAATGTGTCATCGCATTTTGCTCAAGCTGAATTATTCAAAGGTCAGTGAACAAAAGCCGTGTTTGTGCTGTGTTGCATTACAAAGGCTGGCGTGATGGTAAATTGCCAAAGCGTTCGCTGTGTCTCTATAGGGAGCTGACCGGTGAGTACCCCCCCACACCCCCCACACCCCCCGAGGGACCGTTTGGCATCAAACGGCGCCAGCCTCCCTGTGATTGTTACCGCCTCAGTCAACGCCGGGTTGTTACCGCCTATTTCCAAAAAAAACATCACCTTCGATATCCCATTCTATTGAGGGCTTCGGGGTTTCTGTGGATGTCCAAGGGGGGTCAAGAGGGAAAATAGACTTCAGACGGGTAGAGCTGAAAGCTCGGGGACCTGTGGGGGCTTTGCACCCCCAATGAATGTCGCATGAGTGTGCACACAGGAAAATAATGGTTCTTAAATGGTTCTTCAAAAGGCTTTGTGGTTTTTTACGAAGAACCATCACCTACTGAAGAACCATTTTGTAAATGGTGCCTTAAAGAACCATGTTTTGAAGATTCTTTGAGACACCTTTATAGGTTATTTGAAGAACTGTTCAATTAAATGGTTCTTTAAAGAACCCTGGTTTTGAAAGGTTCTTTGTGGAATCATAAATGGTGCCTTACAGAACCATTTTTTAAGGTTCTTTGAGACACCATTAGAGCTTCTTTGAAGAACTCTTTAATTAAATCGTTCTTTAAAGAAACCTGGTTTGAAGGTTCCTCCTGGAACCATAAATGGTGCCTTAAAGAACCATGTTTGAAGGTTCTTTGAGACCCCTTTATTGTTTATTTGAAGAACTGTTCAATGAAATGGTTCTTCAAAAGGCTTTGTGGTTTTTACGAAGAACCATCACCTACTGAAGAACCATTTTGTAAATGGTGCCTTAAAGAACCATGTTTTGAAGATTCTTTGAGACACCTTTATAGGTTATTTGAAGAACTGTTCAATTAAATGGCTCTTTAAAGAACCTTGGTTTTGAAAGGTTCTTTGTGGAATCATAAATGGTGCCTTATAGAACCATTTTTTAAGGTTCTTTGAGACACCATTAGAGCTTCTTTGAAGAACTTTTTCATTAAATCGTTCTTTAAAGAAACCTGGTTTGTAGGTTCCTCCTGGAACCATAAATGGTGCCTTAAAGAACCATGTTTGAAGGTTCTTTGAGACACCTTTATAGGTTATTTGAAGAACCCTTGAATGAAATGGTTCTTTGAAGTACCCTGGTTTGAAAGGTTCTTTGTGGAACCAGAAATGGTTCTTCTACGGCATCACTCTGAAGAACCATGTTCGGTTCCAGATGGCACCTTCAGTGTTCTGTGTGTGTGGCAAACAACTGTGGGGCCTCTTGCACATTAACATGTGTGTGTGTGTGGACTGCTGCAGTGCAAGTGGTCTTTATGTAATGATGGCAACAGGCATCCTCGAGGGCATCAGGGACTCAGCCTGTCTCAGTGGGCTGCAGCTCAGAGCAGCAATGAAGGGAAAAGGAAAAAAGAAGAAGAAATGTTGTTTTGTCTTTCTTTCAAATCCACGACTATAGCTTTCTCTCTTTTGTCTTTTTGCATTCTCTTCATTTTCATCCCCAACGCCAGCAGCTTTCTCCTTCTTCAATGGCGTTTATAGAGTGAGTGTTTTCTTTTTAAACAACACTCGACAATCAACAATACACAATGTGCTGCTCTTCTATTCATATCCGGGCCAGTGGAGAGCAGATGAGAGGGAGTGGAAGAGCAGGAAAAAAGAAAGAAAAAAGAGGGCGGAGGAGAAGCGGAAGCGGAAAAAAATGCTTAACCATGCGTGCTGGCCTTTGGTCTGTGTGTGTGTGCGTTAAAGCATTAATGCTACTTCAAAAGCGTGCATTATTTATCCCATCTTTCTTGAGAAAAAAAACATAAGCAAGTGTGTGTGTGTGTTTGTGTGTGTGGGTGAATCACAAAAATACACAACATATATTAATGCACACAAGAGAGACCGGGGAAGTGCAGTAGAGGAATGGCTGTGGTGAGAATGTGAATCAAACCAACTCCAATACACGTACACGTCACATCAGTGCAGGATATTGTCACGTCACGCTTTATTAAAAGTGATATTCTGCAGGGAACGCTGTTCAGAAACACGTCGTTTTTCGGTTTTACTAATTTTATTTCACTAGTTCCCGGTTAAAACAAGCATACGTTGTGTTGTCTTCAGCCTGCTTACTGTAACCGCCCTTCATACACACCTCTCTTAAAGAGACAGCGCTCCTCTCATAAAGAGACCCCGCCCCTCTCTTAAAGAGACAGAGCTCATCTCTTAAAGAGGCCACGCCCCTCTCTTAAAGAGACAGCGCTCCTCTCTTAAAGAGACCCCGCCCCTCTCTTAAAGAGACAGCGCTCCTCTCTTAAAGAGACCCCGCCCCTCTCTTAAAGAGACAGCGCTCCTCTCTTAAAGAGACCGCACCCCGGTCTTAAAGATATAGCGCTCCTCTCTTCAAGAGACAGCGCCCCTCTCTTCAAGAGACAGCGCTCCTCTCATAAAGAGTCAGCGCCCCTCTCTTAAAGAGACAGTGTCCTCTTCCAAAGGGTCAACAAGCACGTTCTTCCCTTCACAGTGAGTATGTGCACGGGTGATCAAGACTCTCAAATATAGGAAACAACACATGAATTAAATTATAAGAAATGGACACAGTTGTATTAAATCTGTAATCTGAGGCAGATTGGTAATTTTTGATATTGGGCAATATAAAATAAACTCAATTGAACTGAATTTCGTTGCAGTGATTCGATGAGTTTGTTTTTACCTGATGTAAGTCGGTGCTTTGCGTGGTTTCTTTTCCTTTCCTCCCTCTCCATCTGTCGCATCCCGTTTTGTGTGATCGTGTGGGCGGAGCCCGCCGGTTCTTGTAATGGAAGTTAGTTAGTAAGTAACCTGCCTGGTTAAATGTTGCATCTGTTTCTACACCACCGAACCAATCAGACACAATGAATACTTAAGTCTTTCCAAAGACGTGTTAATTCAAGATTCGTCTGCTGGAAGAAGTCTATTTTATTTCATGAAAGCAGTTTGGTAAATACGTCGCTGTTCGAAAATTTCATATTGATTAAGATCATTTAGAATAGAAATTAATATACAGAATAAAGACACTTGGATGCATATACACACATATATATATATATAGAAATATACATCTAGAAATATATATATAAATATACATATACATATATATACACACATATATATACATACATATAGAAATATGTATATACATTAATATGCATAAATATATACATACATATACACTACCGTTCAAAAGTTTGGGGTCATCCAGAGAATTCCGTGTCTTCCATGAAAACTCACTTTTATTTATCAAATGAATTGAAAATTGAATATAAAATGTAGTCAAGACATTGACAAGGTTAGAAATAATGATTAATATTTGAAGTATTAATTTTGTTCTTCAAACTTCAAGCTCAAAGGAAGGCCAGTTCTATAGCTTATATCACCAGCATAACTGTTTTCAGCTGTGCTAACATAACTGCACAAGGGTTTTCTAATCAGATATTAGTCTTCTAAGGCGATTAGCAAACACAATGTACCATTAGAACACTGGAGTGATAGTTGATGGAAATGGGCCTCTATACACCTCTGGAGATATTTCATTAGAAACCAGACGTTTCCACCTAGAATAGTCATTTACCACATTAACAATGTATAGTGTGTATTTTTGATTAATGTTATCTTTATTGAAAAAACAGTGCTTTTCTTTGAAAAATAAAGACATTTCTAAGTGACCCCAAACTTTTAAATGGTAGTGTATATACACATTCATACATATATATATACACACACATATATACACACATATACATATATGTATATATATATGTAAATACGTACATACACATATTCTGAAACAGGTCTTTATCAAAGATATGATAAATGTATCAAGACCGCTTGTGATATTTACAAATGTTACATGTGGGCAGAAAAAAGACCAATAAATATCCTTGTGCTTTCAAAACAGATACAATTTAAAAAGGAATTAAACTATTAAGGCACTGACACGCCTCGCCCTGTTACCTTTCAAAGGCTGGAAAACATGAATAAATCCCATTTCATGCCTCGGCTTATATTTACAGAAGAACAAAAGAAAATCCATGTCCAATTACCAAAGACAAATTTGAACTCATCTGGGTCATTTTGAACAAATTGAATGGGAACTAATTCCTTCAGAGTGTTACAATCAAACCAAATAAATAAATTAAATGGTGACTTGTTTGCTTTTTCACCCCCCATCAAATTAAAGTTGACCTCGACATGCTGCTTTTAGAGCTATCCACCGGCACAAGCCCACGGGAGCTGTGTAAGGACGGAGGGGGGGAGGGGTGGACACAGCTGTGCTAAACTGTGATGCAGCCTCTGCAGGAGAATGCACATGAACACAGCTTATTATTACAGAAATAACTTAATATTCCTGTCATTGTTACACCCCCCTGCCATGTTTCCTGTCTATGCCAGCTTTCATTAAAATCAACTCTCTCTCCCTCCTTTCCTCTCTCCTTGTCTTTCTCACCCCTCTCACAAAAGGTGTAAATTGGACACAGATAATTGAGCATTACTATCTTGGAAGATAGCTGGCGCCATCTGTTCAACGTCCACCCCGAACATCACAACAATGCACTCCAAACTTCACAAAAGCACCATGCTGCAAAATTTGTGTGGGAATTCATGCATTGATGTGTGTGTTTGGCTAGAAGCTAGGTGATAGAAGCTAGAAGATAGAAGAAAGAAAATAGAAGGTAGAAGATAGAACATAGAAGCTAGAAGGTAGAGGCTTGAGGGTAAAAGATAGAAGATCAAAGTTAGAAGCTTGAAAATAGAAGATAGAAGATAGAAGGTAGAGGATATAAGATATAAGATAGAAGGTAGAGGATAGAAGATATAAGATAGAAGGTAGAGGATATAAGATAGAAGATCGAGGCTCGAAGGTAAAAGATAGAAGGTAGAAGATAAAAGATAGACGATAGAAGATCGAGGCTCGAAGGTAAAAGATAGAAGGTAGAAGATAAAAGATAGACGATAGAAGATCGAGACTCGAAGGTAAAAGATAGAAGGTAGAAGATAAAAGATAGAAGGTAGAAGATAGAGGCTTGAAGGCAAAAGATAGAAGATAGAAGGTAGAGGATAGAAGGTAGAGGATAGAAGATAGAAGGTAGAGGATAGAAGATAGAAGCTTGAAGGTAAAAGATAGATCTTAAATCTAGAAGCTAGAATATAGAAGGTAGAGGCTTGAAGGTAAAAGATAGAAGGTAGAAGACAAAAGGTAAAAGGTAGAAGGTAGAAGCTAGACGCTAGAAGATAGAAGCTTTCCTTTTCCTTCAATTCATTCATGCTTGAAAAACTGCATTCGGTAACACAAATGGGTTCTTTTTTGTATATGACTGTAGATTATTATATTGTACAATAAAGTATCAGAGGTGGAAACGCGAATATTCGCAACGCTTTACTCGCGGGAGTTTACGCACTTGACTATTTGTGGTTTATTCGCGTCATTCGCTTCATTCACGCCTTAAAGGGGGCGGGGCTTATCTATGTAGATATACTACGTGGAAACAGTTATCATTTCCGCCATCCACCATGGAGGAAATAACCACTATTTCTTCTTTATACTTAGTGTAGACATCACGCAAACGTCGGAACAGCTAACGCCCTCGTGTTTGGGTTCATAACATTAATATATTTATACATAACATCACCCGTAGGCTCACACAGCTCGTGACTTTCACCGACCACGTATGAATAACTGCCGCTTCCAGCGCGGCTAGAGTTGCAGCATCAGTTAGATTCACCAACGGCGGAGCAGCTCAACGCTAATTGGCCTTCGCAACTCAGCGCTTTTGGTACGAACGCAGCAAGTAGCACACCACAAGGAGCGAGTTTTGTATGAAAGTCATAATGACATTTGCAGGCCTGTGCCTAATATTATGATTCTGATAATAGAAAAAAACGTCTTTAGATTCAAAGCATCTATCCATTTTTCTATCCGGTTTGGCATAAAATCATTAAAGTTATAAAAAATCGATACCAACAGGGATAGAAAATACATAAATGTGTTGCAATGGGTTTGGGTAATGGTCAAAAAACCTAGTTGCACCTTTAACTTCCACTCGCTGTCACAAGCTGCCCAATAATTGTGCTCCAATTATTGTCTAATGGCTGGTATTGTTCATTGCTCTTTGAAGGTTCACGTAAATACTGAGCATCCACTGCCTTCCGTAAGATTCCTTACAGAAACCCAATTATTGGCGCATGGCTGGATTATGATTGGTCATCCACCGAGATAATGAGGACTCTCTCTCTCTCTCTCTCTCTCTCGAACACACAAGGCTGATTAGCAGTTGGCATTTTGTGTTTGGCCGTGTGCTAAATGAGAGCAGCAACATTAGCATCTCAAAGATGCTCTCCTTGCCCAGTTAATGGTGCAGGACACAATGGCTACTCAAACACTTGATGGATCAATGAAGGACTCTGCCATTTTGGCTTCATGCCTTTATGCTCACCACACGCACACGCACATGCATGTGCACGTGTGGGCGAATCAGCCAGACAGCGACATCCTGTATCCTGTAGGTGTGGACTCCTACGGACCTCTCAATGGGAGCAATAATGTCAAGGGGCTGCGATGTCATATCCATCAGAGCTGACTTCCTGTCAGGGCCAGACAAAGGTGTTGACACCTCAACACCACGCGGTGAGTGAGGAGGCCATTCAAATGTCAGTTACCTGACACATGGCTATGCTCTCATAGACGAGTGGTAAGCGGCGATTGTCAGTTGGTAACTCAGGAAAAAGGCCACCGCATACATAACACTCAAGAGGCACGATCCATTGAGATTTAATGAATGGAATATGTTTTAATCCTACGAGGCAAAGTATTCAGTCGGTACAATCACACCTGTCAACTCTGGCGAATCAGCAGTTATGGAAATAAAGGCCCGGCGGCTATCAGTAAAGCGGGCCCGGCCGTCAGGAGACACATTCAGATTGCTCAGACAGGTGTGACACAGTCAGAACTCACCACTGTTGGCAGCATCTCGTCAAAGTTAAGACAAGTTAGCGATATTGTTTAGAGCATTTAAGTAAAACATTTCACACCGTACCTGCAGATTTTCACACTCATTTAACACTAATAAGGGGATTATAAAAAGATGTATCTGTATTTTATCACCACAAAAGCAGCAGGGGACTGTATAATATCAACACAATTTGTGATATCATCTCAGTAGGTGGTCACAGCAAAATAGAAGAAAAAGCACAACCTCAAACTTTCAGTAGAGCTGTATGAATTTTCAGTTAAATCACCATTTAATGTAGTCAACTGTTCCATTCAATGTGTATGTGTATTTCTTGTATTTTTTAAATGTATTTCTGCGATTTTCTTTACCACAAACGGACAAGGAACCAAATATGGTAACTTCGTTGATGTTGATTTTCTACCTAAAAACAATATATATTCTTTTAATGTCACAACAGTAAAACAGTATTATTATGTCCTCCAATAGCACTGTAGTGTTGACATTTTGAATTACAAAGTATTTCAATTAGTGCCCTATAAAGGGTTAACCGAACACATGTGAACGGCTAGATGCACACACTTGTATGGCCATGTTAATAATCGTCAATTAAATAGTTGACAGTATATCAACTGCATGTTTTTCTTTGATGGAAACTTTAATCAAACTATTGGTTGATTGGTCAAAGAGAGAGGGATGAAATGAATCGGGTTCTTGTTTTTCCATCAGTCGGGGTTTTGTATCTTGTGATATCTCTGGAGCCTTTCAATTACCGAAAGACAAATACACTGAGTTGGTCTGGCATGAGCACAAGGGACCACAAACAAGATGACCTCTGATAAGAACTTATCTTTGGATAAAATGGGACAGTAGTGCTCTCTGTTCAAAGAACTCACATTCCTTTCTCAAAAGGTTCAAATTAGAGTCGTAAGCGTTTCTCTATTTGGCTGGTTTCCCTCAAGAAAATGCTAAAACCCGTCTCATGAGACAACAATGCAGCTCCCACTTTGATTAATTCCTTATCCTGGTTACAATTTGTTTCTGACATCTGATGTACAAAAAAGACATTTAGGAGTAATGAACTTATTGACAAACCAATGTTTGGATATTAGTTCACCCACAGCATTTACATGTTGAAGTGCAGCACTGCACATTTTGTTTCCTTCCTACCTTCATGATGAATTCAGTACCAGCCAGAGACTGTTCAAAATGGCCATTAAAAAATCACAACTGCAGTGAACTCATGAAAACAGCTACCTTCTTTGTCTCACCTTCATCGTTCACAGTCCAGAGAATGTTGTGAAGTAAATCATTGAACCGAATGCCGAAACAATTTACGTCTGAACGAATGATACCTCACTTTAAAGGATGTCTCTGAAATATATCATCTCTCCTATAAAACTGACCCAAGGCCTACCTAATGTCAAGCAATCGAGTTTTGGTGTCTCATCCTTCCGAAACCATTGAAGTGACATCCCAATGTTTTTAGTTGGCTCTAATGGCCGTGTGTTAAAGATCAAAATCGTACATTTCTGGTTTAAGAAGTACAGAAATGTCTTGAAAATACTTGTCGACTGCCTTTCAAACACTTAACCACCCGTGGTCTTTAATGGCCTGGAGATCTATGACTCTTCTACATGCACCGAGGGAGGACAGAATATCGAAAAAATATATAATGTTTTGAGGAATGCAAGCCTCACTTCCCTGTATTCCCTGTGAGGTTCATCAGGGCCGCGTCTTAGGCCCCTTTTTATTTTGTCTCCACATGCAATTAATTGACTGTGTCAAGCAACTTTTGATGTGCTCTCCATGACTTCCGATGACACACTTAGGCAACATTGACTGCCCAAGGTCTTGTTATTGGTCTTCCTTAAAATAGTACATCTCCATTCATTCTAGGCTCTCACAGTAATTTCTTCAGCTCCACCGGTGCCTCCGAGGCAATTGCATTCTTCCATCGTAAAATATGAAATATGTTATCCTGCCCCCACTTGCCTCATGTTCTCCAATATATTATTTCTCTGGTTCCTCATATTCAGTGATTTACTTCAACCTGCAACGTTTCTTAATGTTTTCATATCTTTTTCATTGGGTCTCTGCATGCAGCATATTACAGCTTGGAAATGGGCAAAAATGCCCTTTTTAGCCATCACGTCCTGGTTATGGTGAATTCAGAATGCTTATAAAGATCACTGATTAATATACCGCATATTAACTTAATAGCAACGAAGTGAAGAAAACAAATACTGATATATTAAAATATTGAAGGAGGAAAAGACGTAGCAATTCTTTTCTAAATTATAATATTATGTGATATCCGTAGCGTGTGATTACAAGCAAAACAACACTTCTGTATAATCCATTAAATACAATTCAAGGCCATCTCGTGTCTTTATCCTTTAACAGTCTTGGCACTTCTGTCTCATGCTAACACACAAACACACAAAGTACACACACAATCTCCATCGTTTGTTCTCCACTATATTCATTTCCCATCTTTCCAGGTCAAAAACAATGATTAAACCTTGCAGGCATTTTTCATAACCTTCTAGAAATGTAGTGTATCCTAATCTTAGCAGATTATAATACTCTTTCTCTCTCTACAGTGTTCATACACATGTCGACCAATAGATTTCCATGACTTTTCAATGACTTTTGGAAATGACATTTTTTTCAAGGACTTTTCCAGGCCTGGAAATAACCAATAACCTTGTTTTCCATGACCGTACGAACCCTCTCTCTCTAACTTTCATGAAACCAGAATAATATAAAGCAGTTGGATTGCTTACTCGAGATAGAAACGGAGAAGAAATTGTATATTTGTTTCGTTATGTCATGCAGAGCATGTCTTAAAAATAATTACTTTTTATATTTCCAAAATTATTAATTCAAGACACACAGAGTGCTCCAAGTAAAGAAAATAAATCAGTGTTTGATGTGTTGGGACAGGCATTAATACGACACGGCATTAGGGAAGTGTTTGTGCAAAGCATATTTGTGAATAAGCAAGTGTGTGTGAATGAAACGAACCTTGTGCCGACATGATGATCATGCAGATACATTTTGATACCTAATAATTCCCGAGGTGTCAAATAAAATAAAAAGTAATTGTGTGCAGAAGACAGTAAAATTCTAATTTCAGCTATAAATAATGGAAGTCGGTTTCAATTATAAGTGATGTAGATCGGACAAAAAACGACAAATACTGTGAACTATTCAGCTCACATATGATTTTCTCTTTGGTTTTTATGCCTTCAAATATTAATGAATGCACACAAAACCACTCAATCTATTGAGTGATTTATCTAAAGATGAAATCCACAAATATATTATGAATTTAAAAGCATTTAAAAACAACAAAATATGTTATTATGAAATTTTTAACAAAATACATATTTGTGTGTCCATCAGAAAGATATTTCGAATAACATTTTTATGTGGATTTTAAAAACTTTATATATAATGATAACAACGTTTGTTTGCATTAAAAGATCAATGTGGAGTCTTTTGTAATCCTTCCGTGTGCATTAATTAGTAATGATCTTAACCCATAGGTTTCTTCCTCACACACGCCCACACACCCATATCAATGCTGTGAATATTACTTCAAACAATCTTAATATTCTAGGTTTTGTGTGATAATATGGGGGCTTTGAGAAAAGAAAATCACAAGCAGAGATGATTATCATTATTTACACCAGTATCTGCTAACACCAATGTGACAACGAATCCTAACTGTTGGGATATAAAGCTCTTTAATATATCTGCCATCTTTGCTGATGTTAAATAAACTCAGGTGAGCATAAAACAGCATAAAACAGCTTTGGGCCTGTGAGGCGAACGTGGGCTGTTTGCCAAATCTAAATTTATGTTTTTAAGTCAAAACATCACGTGTTAAATGTGGTCAAATGTCGGTGGCAGTGGTTAAATGTGGTTACATTTGGTTAAATGTGGTTACATTTGGTTAAATGTGGTTACATGTGGTTACATTTGGTTAAATGTGGTTAAATGTGGTTACATTTGGTTAAATGTGGTTACATGTAGTTACATTTGGTTAAATGTGGTTACATTTAGTTAAATGTGGTTACATTTGGTTAAATGTGGTTAAATGTGGATAAATGTGGTTACATTTGGTTAAATGTGGTTAAATGTGGATAAATGTGATTACATTTGGTTAAATGTGGTTACATTTGGTTACATTTGGTTAAATGTGGTTAAATGTGGTTACATTTGGTTAAATGTGGTTACATTTGGTTAAATGTGGTTAAATGTGGTTACATTTAGTTAAATGTGGTTACATTTGGTTAAATTTGGTTAAATGTGGTTACATTTGGTTAAATGTGGTTACATTTGGTTAAATGTGGTTAAATGTAGTTACATTTGGTTAAATTTGGTTAAATGTGGTTACATTTGGTTAAATGTTGTTACATTTGGTTAAATGTGGTTACATTTGGTTAAATGTGGTTAAATGTGGTTACATTTAGTTAAATGTGGTTACATTTGGTTAAATGTGGTTAAATGTGGATAAATGTGGTTACATTTGGTTAAATGTGGATACATGTTGTTACATTTGGTTAAATGTGGTTACATTTCGTTAAATGTGGTTACATTTGGTTAAATGTGGTTAAATGTGGTTACATTGGGTTAAATGTGGTTAAATGTGGATACATGGTTACATTTGGTTAAATGTGGATAAATGTGGTTACATTTGGTTAAATGTGGATAAATGTCCGACTTTTGTTGACATTTTCCTGCACTTTGCTAAATTGCGTCCCAATAATCTGAATGACTTCAGAGAAGCGAGGAAACAAAAGGGCAGAGCAAACTGCGTGACCGGATGAACTGTGAAATAGCAACAGGACAAAGGTTTTTGACATTTCTTTCATGATGTGAATCACAACGAGCAGGGGACAAAACATGCAGCGTGCTCTTGTTCTTGTTATATTTGCGGCATGATGACATATTTTAACATTTTAATGATGTACAGGGAGATTGATTTAGTTAAATGGCTTGACAAGAAAAAATGATGTCTGTTAGCATGAAGGAGAGCAATTTTTGGGGACATTTCATTTGATAGAATAATATAAATTTGATGTGAGGTAGATTAATATACAATCAAGGATCCCTACAAGTTGGAATTCGTGTGTGAAAGTGAAACTACAACTTAAGACAGTTAAGAAAATGTTTAAAACATGAAACCCCACATTTCATTGCTGGCTTCTGCTCTAGTTGGATCTTTTAAACGTCCAGAAAATTAAAAATAAATCTAAATACGCTTCCTATAAGAAATATCTCCAATTCCGGTAACAATCGGTTACATTCTGCCCACAGCTGACAATTTGATTTCACCATTAATTGACAGGGTAATATTTATTCTCAGGGAATATTGACCTGGCAAAAACTACAGAGAAATCCATTACACTAAGTTAACATCTTTTGTTTGCCCTTCTTCTCTCCCAGTCTCCTTCACTTAGCCGACACCCTGTGGTATAGATCCCTTGTATTATATTAGCAACCGACTGAAAGATCCAGTAACTGCTCACATGCTCTCTACAAAGGTGGACATTGAACTGTATTAAAGTCATAATTTATAGATTTATAGAAAGTATTCTGCATATGCTGCCCTGCTCATTTCTTCACTTCCAGTTTTAACTCGATTACATTCGTTCTTCCGTCAGTTGGGTAGGATAAGAACAGTATAACATGTGTCTGCACACTCCGGTACAGTAGGTGGCGCTATGCTATGGAGGACTGAAAATGACTTAAGTATGAATAAATAAATGCATGAATAAATACAAGAATAAATAAATAAATGCTTAAATAAATGTATAAATAAATACATACATACAGGAATAAATAAATAAATGCTTAAATAAATGTATAAATAAATACAAGAATAAATGTATAAATAGCCCTAGCCCTAACCCTGGTTGCGATCCGCCATTTAAATGCCAAAGAAGAAGAAGAGGTTGGGGGTGTTTTTTTTGCTGGATGTACACACTGACACTGCTAGGTGTGCAGGTTTGTGGGGGGAGGTTGAGGACAGTAGGCGAGTTCATTTGTGTCTCGAGACATTAGACGATTGGTTGGTGCTCCCTCTGTATTGTTTTCATTACACTTTGTGAGAGAAGCAGGTTGAAGCCATTGTGTTTGATTCTTGTCCTAGAGGTAGTAAGTAAGGCCGAGTTTTGTTGTCTTGATTTCTATTTGTTTGGCACAACCACGACTGTCCCAACCTCTCCCACGTCATCGAAGGTTCGTTTGTGTTAACCGCCTGATAATAAAACCTATTTGAACCCGTTACACCTACTTTTGACCTCTTTTCACACACACACACACACACACACACACTTATCCCCTAGACCAGGGGTGTCAAACTCATTTTCATCATGGGCCACATCAGCATCACGGTTGCACCGCAAAGGGCCTGTTTACTGTAATATTCAGTTCACTTTATTTTCTATAGCCCAAAATCACAAATGTGCTTCTCTGTCCCAGGACCTCACATCGGATCTGGAAACTAAAGCAACGTGAACATTGACTTCGCTTCTGGTGTGAACGTGTGTGAATAGACGGCATTAAAAAAATCCCCTTTAAAATAAAAGCGCACGTTTTTTTTTCCGGAACAGCAAAGACTGGTCCGTGACCCACTTTTTGTCGGTCGTATGCCTTTCGAGCCATCGCGGGCCTCGTATAATGACGTGGCGGGCCGGCTCTGGCCCGCGGGCCTTGAATTTGACACAGAAGGGGACGCAACAGTGTATATTGCTTTGTTATGAGAAACTACAAGAGAGCCGAAGCACACCGGTACACCTGCGGGTCAGATTCTGAAGTAAATGTCTATCGTGTCTCTGCAATTATTCTCCAAAGGTATCGAGAATGGTCCGCACGGAGAATTTGAAGGTATAAATGACGGAAGAGTCCAACATCAGGCGAAGACTAAGTTGGAACTAGACTCTGTGTCGTTCAATGCGGCCTTTGCGTCGCTCGGGGAGAACACGAGTCATCGCGGTTTCTCCGGCGGCGAACAGAACCGCCCGCCGCCCGAGAGACATTCATAGGGCCGTCTTGAAAGAAGGACGACTGGAGGCCGCGATCAAATATCTCTCCTTCTTTTAATAGGATGTGGTAACGGTCCTACATCAGCACACTTCCACTTAGACCCCCCTCCCCACACACACACACACACACACCGCCTGTTAGTCTCACTCGGCTGCTCTTTCCTCCCCGAGCTGAAACTCCACGAGAGACAACACATTTACTTTGTGTACTACACACACACACACGTGAATGTGCACCCATGCAGGCCAAAGGCACACACACACACACACACACACACACACACACACACACACACACACACACACACACACACACACACACACACACACACACACACACACACACACACACACACACACACACACACACACACACACACACACACACACACACACACACACACACACACACACACATATGGACATTGTCTATCTAAAGGAGAGGCAGATTCAGGATCTCTGAAGCCATTTCTGTCCCATCACCGACATTGATGATTGGTGCGTGATGCCAGATTGTAGTGCAGTACAATGTGGATTACACAGGTGTGTGATGTGCAGTGGTAGATGTGGGTAAACACATCAGGGAGAGCACTAAACTGTGGCAGCTAGGTGGTTGGAATTTGTCAGAATTGCAATATTGTGCCAAAACATTCAATACATCTCGGTCAGGAACGATGCCAAACAGCTTCCCGGGTTTAGCTTGTGTTGTCCGACCAGAGAAAAAGGAGAGCTCATGAGAAAGAAACACGACGAGGAAGAACCAACGACAATCAACCGTAAAACATTCTCGTCGTTGTTTTATCCGTTAAACACAATGGTTCAATGGAGGACCGTCTGGAGCGTGCATTGCCTGTGTGTTGACTCCAGCAGTCTGTGTGTAGGCCAATCCACCAGTGTGTGTGTGTGTGGGAATGTGATTGTTTATATTTTGACCAATGTGTGTGTGTGTGTATGTGCCCTCTGCATCGATCCCCCACTTTGTTCCAATTATCAGGAGTATGGGGCCTAATGCTGCTGTTCACACGTTCGAGCGGCCACATCTGAGAATGGAGGCTTACCGTGGGAGGAAGTGAGGTATGATGCAATAAACACATCCAGATTTCATGTTTATTTTCATGCACCTTTCTTTAAAAGACTAGGACGACAGATTCCTCTACGCTGTGTCCTGGGTTATGATTGCACGATGTGGTGGATAAAATGTTTTAAAACGTTTGCTTCCACAACATATATATATATATAAAATATATATATATAATATATATATATATATATATATATATATATATATATATTTATATATATAATATATATATATATATTCCAGTCTGACAGGAAGCTGAAAATCCCCCCGCTCCCCTAAAGAAATCACTCAAAACTCTGCACTTTAATCACTTGTATTCACTTGTTTAAAATTGTATTAAAATTGTATTACGTATTTATATATATAGTATTTATAGTATTTATAAATATAGTATTTATAACAACTGTACGTGAATCTTTATGTTTACTTAGTATTAGGAAATGTCTTGTCTTATCTGTTGTGCCTGTGCACTTTTATATGTTTCACCGTGGGAGAGTGGGAAACGTCCTTTCGATTCCTTTGTATGTCTTAACATGTGAAGAAATTGACAATAAAGCTACTATACTACTATACTATATATATATATATATATATAATATAAAACAATGGAAAAATTTAACCCACGCTCTATATATATATATATATTTATATATATATACAATAAATATATATATATATAATATAAAACAATAGAAAAATGTAACCCACTCTATATATTATTATTATAATATATATATATATATATATATATATGTATATATATATATATATATATATATATATAGCGTGGGTTAAACTTTTCCATTGTTTTATATTAGGCTTGAATTACATCTACAAAGATGACTTAGAGGGCACACATAGATAGACACAGCCACCTTGTGCTGGTCCAGTATCAACCGGTAGAGAGGAGACTGTAGAGCGAGGGCCGGGATGCTGAGACACGAGAACCATGAGAGAGGGACGAGGGGGGAGACGTCAGCAAGAAGTCTCCTGTACTTTCCAAAGAGAAACACCCGTTATTAATATCGTGACACAACTGAGATAACAACAATATTCGAGTTATTAACGCTTCTCTGCATGTATGCATTGCAACTCCACAGTGCAGATTAATACATGTATTTCTGCCACTGATTGATTTTCTCCTTCTCACTGCTGTCCGTACATCTGTCAGAGTGCAGAGGGTCCATTCATCTACTGCAGCCCACGCCGCCCGGGCCGGAGGTCATCATGGAGGACATCAGAGACAGGTATTGATTGCCTTTACAGTTATCTTAACAGGACCACGTGCAGGGATATGGAGACGCACGTTCATTATCTCTTAGTGGCCGATATGAGGGAAGCGGGTGTGGGAGAATACAAAAAGGGGAGGACGTCTAACGCGAAGGAAACGGAGAACGGGATGCATTTGTGTCGATTTGTCCGCGTGAGGATGAAAACCTCTCCTGCGGTTTGAGGCGCATGGTTTGATTCCACTGATTCCACAGGAAGAGTCGCCAGGGGCTCGTTGCCAAGGTTCAGCCAATTGAATTAGGGATGTGTTGTTCCCTCCTCAGTCAGTCCAGCCCTCCTGACCATTTCCTGTTTCCAGGGCGTCCCAGAGGACCCCTCCTCTCCACTCAGCTGCAGACTGAAATTGTATTTAGGATGCCCGTGCCCAATGGAATACAACACGAGGGGGAGAGAGAGGGGAGAGGAGAGAGGGGGAGAGGAGAGAGAGAGAGAGAGAAGAGGAGGAGAAAGAGAGAGAGAGAGAGGAGAGAGAGGGAGAGAGAGGGAGGGAGGGAGGTAGAGAGAGAAAGATAGAGAGAGGGAGGGAAAGAGAGGGAGCGAGAGAGGGAGAGAGAGAGGGAGGGAGGAGAGAGGGAGGGAGAAAGAGAGGGGGAGAGAGGGAGACATATAGGGAGAGAGAGAGGGAGGGAGGTAGAGAGAGAAAGAGAGAGATATAGGGAGGTAGAGAGAGAGGGAGGGAGGAAGGGAGAGATAGAGGGAGGGAGGGAAGGAGAGAGAGAGAGAGAGGGAGGGAGAGAAAGAAAGAGAGATATCGGGAGGTAGAGAGAGAGAGGGAGGAAGGGAGAGATAGAGGGAGGGAGGGAAGGAGGGAGAGAGAGAGAGAGAGAGAGAGGGAGGGAGAGTGTTAAACGGATGACTAAACTTGTGAGAAAAAAGAAGAAAAAGAATCTTTAAGAATTCTTAAAGATCGTCTTAAGATGTCTGTAGAGGATGGGAGTGCTGCGACCCTCCACCCATCTCAAGGTCATCCAGACTCTCCACCCATCTCAAGGGCATCCAGACTCTCCACCCATCTCAAGGTCATCCAGACCCTCCACCCATCTCAAGGGCATCCAGACTCTCCACCCATCTCAAGGTCATCCAGACTCTCCACCCATCTCAAGGTCGTTGTTCTCATCAGGTCTCCCGGCCTGAATGACCTTGTCTGGCAGGAGACAGTCGGGTGTAAGTCATGCGGCGCTCGCGCTATAACGAGGAACCTAACAGACCATTATCTCCACCGCCGGTCGGAGCGGGAGCAACATGACCCCCTTCAGCCTCCACCCGATGCAGAGGCCGCCGTGGTCTCAGACCTCATAGTCACGGTCACATCTCAAGTCGACTGGCATGACAGCCAAACAGCCCAGACTGTGGCATCAGGGCACATGCTTTATATTATTATTGTTACACCGCCCAAACATC
Organism: Pseudoliparis swirei; assembly: GCF_029220125.1. Classification (NCBI taxonomy): domain Eukaryota; kingdom Metazoa; phylum Chordata; class Actinopteri; order Perciformes; family Liparidae; genus Pseudoliparis; species Pseudoliparis swirei. Next base: position 4,209,911 of record NC_079390.1, read on the forward strand.
ACTCGACTTATTTCAGAGTAATTCACAGACGACCTGCTCCCCCTGTGTGGAAGTGTGCGTACTCCTGTTGTGTGTGATAAGTTACAACGCGGGGACAATTATCCACGTGGATTTTAATGATGTTTTTGGAACTGTGGGGGTGAAACAGTGGAATATTTTAACTGATGACATCAAAGAAAGTAAAAATCTGGTGATATTCCAGAATTTTTTTAAGACATGACTCTGGAGAAATACAGATGTAACGGCATTGATGATGCATCATAAGTAACGGTTAATGGGGACTAGTTTAGTTTTGTTTATTGTTTTATGTAAATATGTATGTGTGTGTACTTATGTGTGTGTGTATGTGTATGTATGTGTGTGTACTTATGTGTGTGTGTGTGTATGTATGTGTGTGCATTTATGTATGTGTCTGTATATGTATATATGTGTGTGTGAATATGTATGTGTATGTATATGTATATATGTTTATGTATATATATATAGATATAGGTATATGTATATGGTTCTCTGAAATAAGTTTTTTCGTGAAATCATAGGTTAGGGCCCTTATAAGCTTGATGGCTTCAGCCTCGACCCTTTCGGTTAGCCACTTTCTTCTTTTGTTGAATTTTGATTTTTGTATATTTTGCTGAACGAAATAAACTAAACTAAACTAAACTCTTAATATTCACGTAGCAGCGGGGAGTCAGACTGTCTCGGCCCTGTGGCACACAAAGGGGTCCGTTACATCGATGTGTCCTGTTTGATGACACACCACCTAACATGCCTAAAGCCCCCCCCCCCCCCACCACACACACAGCATCATGAACATCTGTGCACTTTAATGAAGTCATTTTAATATCATTTTAGCGTTTGTCACTTGCGTGATTTTACAATGTGTTGCACTAATGCCTTCACACACACACACACACACACACACACACACACACACACACACACACACACACACACACACACACACACACACACACACACACACACACACACACACACACACACACACACACACACACACACACACACACACACACACACACACACGACACCACATCCATCTTTCAGCTGAGACATATAAATAATAAAGGTGACCGGAAAAAAACGGTTACAGTGTTTGCCAGGGGGGAATAAGAGGATTTATAGAGCGGTCAGATATAATAAGACGGATCGACTGAACACCATGTGGGCGTTAATATATTCATGTGCACATTCTCATTATGATTCAGCCAATAGCCGACAAATGCGTCTCGCTAGATGCACGTAATCTAAAAAAATTGGACCGACTCTCCGGAAGAGAAGATGAATGTTTGTTTCATTTCTACATCACTTAAATGTATTTGACCTACATCAGACTACCAAATTAAAAGCCCAGAAAATAAGAGAGCGAAATGAATCGGACGAGTCACAAAATGTATTTTTTTTCAAGGTAAAAACAAGATAAACTAGAACGGGCACTCGGTAGACCTTGACCTTTGACCCGATCGATCCCAAAGTCTAATCAAATGGTCCCCAGATAATAACCAATCATCCCACCAAATTTCATGCGATTCAAGAGGATGTTGACCTTTTCATGACCTTGACCTTTGACCCGATCGATCCCTAAATCTAATCAAATGGTCCCCAGATAATAACCAATCATCCCACCAAATTTCATGCGATTCGGTTTAAAACTTTTTTTGTCATGCGAATAACACGCATACAAATAAATAAATAAACTAGAACGGGCATTCGGTAGAGCGCATACCTTCGCATATCACAAGATTGGGCATTGAATTATGAAAATGTTGGCATTAGTTGCATGCCAATTGGATATAAATTGACCGCGCTATGGTAAAAAGAAGATGTTGACCTTTTCATGACCTTGACCATGACCTTTGACCCGATCGATCCCAAAATCTAATCAAATGGTCCCCGGATAATAACCAATCATCCCACCAAATTTCATGCAATTCAAGAAGATTTTGACCTTTTTCATGACCTTGACCTTTGACCCGATCGATCCCAAAATCTAATCAAATGGTCCCCGGATAATAACCAATCATCCCACCAAATTTCATGCGATTCGGTTCAATACTTTTTGAGTTCTGCGAAAGATTTTGACCTGTTCATGACCTTTGACCTTGACCTTTGACCCGATCGATCCCAAAATCTAATCAACTGGTCCCCGCATAATAAACAATCATCCCACCAAATTTCATGCGATTCGGTTCAATACTTTTTGAGTTTTGCGAATAACACGCATACAAATAAATAAATAAATACACGGCGATCAAAACATAACCTTCCGGCATTTTCAATGCGAAGGTAATAAATAAATAAATAAATACACGGCGATCAAAACATAACCTTCCGGCATTTTCAATGCGAAGGTAATAAATAAATAAATAAATACACGGCGATCAAAACATAAGCTTCCGCATTTTCAATGCGAAGGTAAAAAGCAAAACCGACGCTTCCGAGCGTCGATATTTACGTCGGCCGTGTTGTCGCACATCAGATAATCCTGACCGCTCGCCGGCGCCCCCGCTGCCGCCCGCCAGACGACGAGGCGGAGGAGCGCCTTCTGATGGCGGCACATTATTCCGTTCTCACTCCGACTGCCACCTCGCCGCCACATCTGGAGAGCGGATCGGGCTCGACGGGCAAAAAAAACAACGACGCACACACACAAGTTCACACTCGCAGGAAATGATTTACTCCAACGTGTGTGTGTGTGAGCAGCTTCCGACACCGTCGCGCGTTGCATCGCTGTCCCGCGTTTCGGTCGACGCCGTATACTTTGTGACTCTTCGAGTTCAAACAATCGCAGCTGTATCTTTGGTCCACGCTCCCACTTTGTTTTTTCCGGAAATATGTGTGTGTGTGTGTGTGTGTGTGATTCCCCCCCGGTGTTCACACGCTGGCCCACGTCCAATGGGAGCATAAAGCTAATCTTTGAGGGGTGTCCAACAGTTTTGTCCGACATGTGTTGGTCGGTCGACGTCCTTCTGTTGCGCCGCTTGGATCAAAGGGGGGGGGGTGGGGGGGGGGCTACTCCACCCATCTGTGTCACATTTAATCTCTCGCTCGCCTTGATGTCGAAGGGGCGTGACGCGGATACACACACGCCTGCCCAAAAGCAAACACGCGTGCACGCGCGCACGCACACACACACACACACACACACACACAGCAGGAATAAAGACAGAGGTGCAATATGGCGGGAGATTATAGAAAGATGATTCAGGTAAACTGATGATTAGCAAAGAGAAGAATCAGGCATCGACACAAAGGTGAAGGTATACGGCATGAGGTGCCCTTCCTCTAATCCCCCTCTCTCTCTCTCTCTCTCTCTCTCTCTCTCCACTAAGAGATGAGAGCCCTCCTTTGGTCTTGCTTTGATGACCAGGTGCTGGGCAGGAGGTTTGGGGTTGGCAGGAGGTATAGCTCTGCATGTGTGTGTGTGTGTGTGTGTGTGTGTGAGTGTGTGTGTGCGTGTTTGTTTGTGCGAGAAAGGAGAATCCATCCCCACAGTAATGAGAGAGGTGCCAACTGCTCTTCCATCTGGCATTGAAAAACAAAAAAAACTTTCTCTTTCTCTCTTTTCATCCCCCCCCCCCCCCCCCACACACCTCCCCCCATACACTTCCCATCATCTGTTCATTTGCTTCTCCTTCAGTGTCATCCGTTTTGACATTTCCGGATGATGCAAACACTCGCCTGCCCACACACACTTTATATCGCAGCCCGACACATTAAACCTGAGAAATTCCAGCTACACCTCCCACTGCATTTTAGAATTGGTACACCGGCTACTTACAAATGGAGCCAATTGGCAAAAAAACATCTGGGTCACGATATATCCCGCGGCCTGAATGTACTGTACTGTTTACTGTCCGCGGGGATTTATGCTTTGCCTCCGTCGGAAATATTCCAGAACAAAATTCAAGTTATATACGGAAAGTATTCAGACCCCTTTAAAATGTTCTCTCTTTGTTTCATTGCAGCCATTTGCTTAAATCAAAAAAGTTCATTTTATTTCTCATTAATGTTCACTCAGCACCCCATTGTGACAGAAAAAAACAGAAATGTAGAAATTTTTGCTAATTTGTTAAAAAAGAAAAACTGAAATATCACATGGTTCATTTAGATCTGTCATGTGGAAGCAGCCAATGAGTGAACTCTGTCTATGTCTCTGCTCCTCAGTACAGAAGCCTCACCCCCCTCCCCCTAAAATCAAAAAAGTTCATTTTATTTCTCATTAATGTTCACTCAGCACCCCATCTGGCCAGAAAAAAACTGAAATGTAGAACTTTTTTGCAAATGTCTTAAAAGACGCTCATCTTGAACTCACATGGCGTCCACTTCTTCTGATCCTCCTTGAGATGTGATATTTCAGTTTTTCTTTTTTAATAAATTTGCAAACATTTCTACATTTCTGTTTTTTTTCTGTCAAGATGGGGTGCTGAGTGAACATTAATAAGAAATAAAATTAACTTTTTTGATTTTAGCAAATGGCTGCAATGAATCAAACAGTGAAACATGTAAAAGGAGTCTTAATACTTTCCGTACCCACTGTATTTGTATCCGATACCTTTTTATCGGGGCAAACTTTCTTTGGCGAGGCTAAAACTCGCTCAACTGATGACTCCAGAGTCCAAATGCAAAGGCAGGAATGTAGAGATGATGGGAATCTAATAATAGGGATATTGAAGGTTAATGGATTATACTTTAGGAGCTGAACTCAGACCGCTTCTAGGTTAGTGTGGCAGGCTTTCATCAAGTTCATCTGCAGCAACTCATTTGACAAGAGTGCTGCAGCGAAGCCTCACCGTGCATGCTGCTGCGAACACAATGCATCAGAGCCTGGAATCAAAATGTAATTTATTTGGCTTTTATGTAATGGACCGACACTATGGACGGACCTGGTAGTAAACAATGTGTCTAAAAAAACAACAACAAACTAGAACGGGCACTCGGTAGAGCGCATACCTTCGCATATCACAAGATTGGGCATTGAATTATGAACATTTTGGCATTAGTTGCATGCCAATTGGATATAAATTGACCGAGCTATGGTAAAAAGAAGATTTTGACCTTTTCATGACCTTGATCTTTGACCCGATCGATCCCAAAATCTAATCAAATGGTCCCCGGATAATAACCAATCATCCCACCAAATTTCATGCGATTCGGTTTAAAACTTTTTTTGTTATGCGAATAAATAAATAAATAAATAAATACACGGCGATCAAAACATAACCTTCCGCATTTTCAATGTGAAGGTAACAACTGAAAGTGTTGCGTGCAGATGCTGAATCAGTATTGTTGGTTAAAAATGATGAATTACACATTAAATATTACACGAGCTATAGAGGAACCAATATGCGCCCCCAACACACAGTTGTATACAACTTTTATGAACCCTGTGAAGTTATTTGTCTCTTATTTATTCACAATGCATTTCCCTTTAAGGAGATAAATAACTGTATTTTTTTGGCCTTGGTTTCTTTTTTTATAAATAATTATATTCACAACCAACACAAAAGGGTAGAGGAGACATTGTGTGATAAACATGTCGTGTGCAGTTTACACAAGCAAATAGAAAGTGTGCTTGAATACGTTGTTTTGTGTAAATAACTCTTCGCTCTGCATCGGTCAGACATCTTCAGAAAGGTCAGGAATCCGTAACCTTCAGTACTGAACACATAATGTTCAACGGGACAATGTTTACTCAAAACACACACCCGCCCTCTTGCTGCATTTTTCTCTCTCACACACACACACACGCACGCACAGAAAGACATGTTTGCATACAACACACATTAATTGACTTTCCAGCTTCTTCCCAGGCATTTTTGAGTGACAGGAGCCGCCGGGGGAGATGGGTAATGATGAGGCAGCTGGCAAATGGGCTGATGGGTAATGAGGGACCCGGGAGCTGGCAGCCGATGGTTAGAAGCTGAATTTAACATCATCTACTGTGTGTGTGTGTGTGTGTGTGTGTGCGTGCTAACCATACATTCAATACGCTCTCCATGTAAATGGTAATACAGTGAAACCTGGAACATCAAACTTCTCTTTCTCGGGTCACTCGTCACATCCTTGCATTACATGAATGGTTAATCAGCATCACGCTATAGTCAAGCAGACATCCCAAAAAAAAAAAAAATTTCATTTTTTGACACCGCTTGTTTCTTCGAGTTATCCCAATCACTTCATATTCAAAAACCGGATCCGCACAACAAGCTCCAAAATACTTGTAACTCAGAAACCCGGCAGCTGTAGCGGCGCCGCAGCTCATCGCGCTGCTAATTGTACTCGCGCCACTTGTAACGGATACTTGCTTTGCCCAATCCGTTTGCCTCTAACCACTTTTTTGTGTTTGTTCTTAACCCTCCTGTTACCTTTGGGGTCAATTCAACCGCATTCAATTTTTAATGTCTCGAAAAAAATGATTGACATAATGTTTTTTGCTTCATATTTCATGACTTTTCCTAATTTATTGGGGACAACTGGAAAAACATAAAATTCACATGATATGTTTTCACTGTCCTGAACACAACTTGTAGGCATCGGTGTTCTTTGGGTTCAATTTGACCCCCAGGCTGTTTTTCACTGTGTAAAACATATAAGAACTAGAACGGGCACTCAGTAGAGCGCATACCTTCTCATATCACAAAAATTGACCAAGTTATGGTAAAAAGAAGATGTTGACCTTTTCATGACCTTGACCTTTGACCAGATCGATCCCAAAATCTAATCAAATGGTCCCCGGATAATAACCAATCATCCCACCAAATTTCATGCGATTCGGTTTAAAACTTTTTTTGTTATGCGAATAACACGCATACAAATAAATAAATACACGGCGATCAAAACATAACCTTCCGCATTTTCAATGCGAAGGTAAATATCAACTTTTTTATTTATTTAAAAGGCTGTTTAGGTAGTCAACAAACACACATAAAGTACCTCACACTTAAACTTGGGAAACAATATTAATTCTAATAATTTTCTGGAGGTTTTAATTGCTGGGCTCAAATCGACCCCGAGGGTAAAAGATGTTAGTAAATTCGAAGGTAACAGGAGGGTTAAAGCTGCGTTCCTACGCGTGGTGCCCAGGGGCCGTGTGTGTTTACTCAACACGACGGAGCCGACGTCAGCTCACTGACGGTGAACGTTCATCCACGGGGGTCACCGCAGCACACACACGTCGAGAGCGAGCTTTACCGTATTGCAGTGTGTGTGTGTGCGTCGGAGCGATGCACTCCACATATGAGGAGACGGCGGATGTTGAGATTGTTGACTTTGGGCCCGTCGTCATCGACGCGCTGCACAGACGTCTCTCTGGGACTTACGCTGCGTGAGCCCGGCGTGAACGTGCACTCACATGAACCCGGGTTCTGACACATCTTAACCAATGGATTTCCAGGACTTTTCCAAGACTTTAAACCAAATTTCCATGACCAAACTGAAATCTCAGTATAAAGATGAACAATTTAGAGAATTGTGCGTATTGAGAGCGTGCGCCGGCTTATATTTTGAGCGTCTTTCTTCAGAAAACATATGAATTATTTCAAACTCGGCGTAAATGAACATGTGATTATAACAAACATCCATGACTTTTTCAAAACTTTTATGATTTAAGTTTTTTCCATGACTTTTCCAGGCCTGGAAATGACCATTTTAAATTTCCATGCTTTTCCAGGTTTTCCATGACCGTACGAACCCTGATGAACCCACTCGCTCAGAAGCACGGAGACGGCTGATCCAGGGTCAGAACACAGACGACTGTCATATGTTTTAATGTTTGTGTGCTATTAATATTGTTGTCGTTGAGAATATTTCAGATAATTATTCATTATTCTTATAAATCCATGTGAGCGTGACATAAAGACTGTTTTGCTGATCCAGGGTCAGAACAACAGCTACCATAATATTGTTATCATTTAATTTTTTAAGACAATGGTTATTTATTCTTATACATATATCAATGTAAGGGTGACATAAAGTCTCTTGTGCTGATCTAGGGTCAAAAAAAATAAATATACTATAATATGTTTTAATGTCTGTGTGCTATTAGTATTGTTATTATTGAGTATATTTCATTTTTAGGACAAGTGTTTGTTATTCTTATACACATCTCCATGTGAGCATGACATCACGCCTGGTGTGCTGATCTAGGGTCAGAACACAGACTACGATATAATGTTTTAATGTTTGTGTACTATTAATATTGCTATATTTGAGTATATTTCAGATAATTGTTCATTATTCTTATATATCCATGTGAGCATGACATAAAGACTGTTGTGCTGATCTAGGGTTAAAAACAAAGATTACTATAATATGTTTTAATGTTTGTATACTATTAATATAGCTATATTTGAGTATATTTCAGATAATTGTTCATTATTCTTATAAATCCATGTGAGCGTGACATTAAGTCTGTCTTGCTGATCGAGGGTCAGAAAAAGAAAAAAAAGAAAATATTGTTATCATTTCATTTTTAAGACAAGTGTTAGTTATTCTTATACATACATCCATGTGAGCGTGACTGCGTTACATAATAAACTAGAACGGGCACTCGGTAGAGCGCATACCTTCGCATATCACAAGATTGGGCATTGAATTATGAACATTTTAGTTGCATGCCAATTGGATACAAATTGACCGTGCTATGGTAAAAAGAAGATTTTTACCTTTTCATGACCTTGACCATGACCTTTGACCCGATAATAACCAATCATCCCACCAAAGTTCATGCGATTCGGTTTAATACTTAAATAAATAAATACACGGCAATCAAAACATAACATAACATAATAATGATTGTGGGTCCATGCCTACAGTGGTGGAACAAGTGTTGGTGGTAATTTACTGCTCAGCTCTTCACATGCTGGTTTCCTCCGACACGACAGGAAGCACAGGACTAACATTAGAACCTTTTCATTGGACTGAATTATCTTGTGGGGGGATGGGAAGATCCGATGACCACAAGGTGTATTTCTCCAGGCCGTGGGGTAGTTAAAACAGAAAGAAGAAAAAAAAGGGAGGGGGGGTGGTGGCGGCGATGTGTTTTTGGCGTTGGTTGCCTGGAGACAGAGGCAGACATCGTCCGTTGGGAGATGCCATTAGAATGATGTAGGATCACACTTTCTGCTGACAATAGCAGGGGCCTTATATGTTCCCTGTTTATTATTGGCCATTA